>NW_016107978.1:413417-433402 GCF_001604975.1 Cebus imitator | reverse complement strand
AAACACATACAGTGGGGAAAGGACATGCTATTTGAGAAATAATGCTGAGATAACTGACAAGCCACATATAGAATAATGAAACTGGATCATTATCCCTCACCTTACACAAAAGTCAACTCAAGATGAATCTAGGACCTGAAACTATAAAGATTCTAGAAGATAACTTCAGAAAATCCCTTCTAGATGTTGACTTTGACAAAGACTTTATGACGAAGAACCCAAAAGCAATACAACAAAAATAAAGATAAATAGATGGAACTTAATTAAACAAAAAAGCTTCTGCACAGCAATAATAACAATAATAATATTCAGCAAAGTAAATAGATAACCCACAGAGGGAGAAAAAATCTTCACAATCTACCTTTCTGACAAATGACTGATATTCAGAATCTACAACGAATCAAAAAAATCAGCAAGGAAAAAAACCAATAATCCCATCAAAATGTGGTCATAGGACATGAATAGAAAATTCTTAAAAGAAGATATACAAATGGAGAACAAACATAAGAAAAAATGCTCAACATTACTAATTAGCAGGAAAATGCAAATCAAATCCATGATGTGATACCATCTCACTTCTGCAAAAATGGCAATAACCAAAAAATAAAAAAATAATAGATGTTGTTATGGATGTGGTGAAAAAGAAATACTTTTCTAATGTTTGTGGGAATGTAAACTAGTATAAATAACCATTATGAAAAACTGTGGAAATTCCTTAAAGAACTAAAAGTAGATCTAGCTGTTGATCCAGCAATCCCACTTCTGTGTATCTACCCATAAGAAAAATCATTATACAAAAAAGATACTTACACACACATGTTATAGCAGCACAATTTGCAATTGCAAAAATATGGAACCAGTCCAAATGCCCAAAGCCCATTAATCAATGAGTGGATAAAGAAAATATCACACACACACACACACACACACACACACACACACACCATGGAATACTACTCAGTCACAAAAAGGAACAAGAAAATGGTATTCACAGCAACCTGGGTGGAATTGGAGACCAGTATTCTAAGTGAAGTAACTCAGTAGCAGAAAACCAAACATTGCATGTTCTCACTCATAAGTAGAAGCTAAGCTATGTGAATACAAAGGTGTAAGAATGACACGATGGACTTTGTGGACTCAGGGAAAAGGGTGGGAAGGGGTGAGAGGTAAAAGACAACACATTGCATACAACTTGGGTGATATGTGCATAAAAATTTCAGAAATCACCACTGAAATATTTGTGTAACAAAAAAAAAACCCAACCATTTAAATAAAACTAATGCATCATTCTTTAAAAAACAAACAAAAAAATGGGGCACATAGACATCATGGCGTTCTAGTCAGTCATAAAAAATGAGATTCTGTCATTTGCAACAACATGTTTGAAACTTTAGGTCAAGTAAGTAAAAATAGCCAGGTACAGAAAGACAAACATTGCCTGTTCTTACTTATTTGTTGGATCTAAAAATCAGCACAATCGAACCCATGGAGATCAGAGAGTAAAGGGGTGGTTACCAGATACTATGAAGAATATTGAGGAGCTATTAGGAATGTTGGATGATTAATGAATACACAAAATATTTAGAATTAATAAATAAGGCCTGCTGTTTGATAGCACAATAGGTCAAGTATAGTCAGAAATCATTTAATTGTACATTTAAAAATAAAGGAGTATAATTGGATTGTTTGCACACAAAAGATAAATGCTTGACTAGATGGCTTCCCCATATTCCATGATGAAATTATTATGCATTGCATGCCCATATCAAAACATCTCATATACCCAAAACTATGTAGACCTACTATACAAAATATAAAAATCAAACAATATATATTTGGGAAAATTTGACTTCTGTTAATAATTTTTAAAACTCTGAAATAAGTATAGAAATAACTAAACTCAATATAATAAATATTGTATATAAAAATCCCACAGCTTACATCATACTCAATAATAAAAATCTGAAACCTTTTCTGATAAGATCAGGAACAAGGCAAGCGTGCTCACTTTTGCCACTTCTGTTGAACATAGTGCTCAAAATCTTAGCCAAAGCAAATAGTGAGAAAAAAAGAAATAAAAAGAACCTAAATTGAAAAGAAGTAAAATTATCTCTGTTCGCAGATGACATAACCTGAGATGTATGAAATCCTAAAGACTCCACCAAGACACTTTCAGACTGAATAAATGTATTCAGTAATGCAGCAGGATACAAAATTACCATTCAAATTCTGTTGAACTTATTTTACTTGTTTTATAATTTCAGCTTTCATTTTAGATTCAGGAGGTACATGTGCAGGTGTGTTATATGTGTACACTGTGTGATGCTAACGTTTGGGATACAAATAATCATGTCACACAGAGAGTAAACATAGTACCTAGCAGTTAGTTTCTAAACCCTTACCTTTTCATCCCTCCTTCTTCTAGCAGTCCCCAGTGTTTATTGTTGTCACCTTTATATCCATGATTACCCAAAATTTAGCTCTTGCTTACAAGTGAGAACATGTAGTATTTGCTTTTTTGTTTAATTTGCTTAGAATAATGGTCACCTGCTTCTAAAATTGAGCCCATCTGCATCTCTTTCAAAAACTAGAATTTTTGCTCTAAGAGTAGAATATAATGCTCATTTCTCTTTTAGAATAGATATATGAATTGAAACATACCCTGAAAGTCCTTGTGTTTCAAACTTGTTCCAAGTAAACTTTTACACTACCCAAACTCACATTTATTAAAAGTACTTTGTTAGATAAGGTTGAGCTACTTCTGAGAATGCTCACCAGTTTGGTTGGGGTCCGGTTTGAGGGTCCTGGATGGGCCAGTCTTCTGCCAAAATGTTGTGATGGGGGTGTTTCTGGATACCGCTGTGCCTGCACCTGGTGCCTGCATGGCCAGAAGAGAAGTCAGTTAGATTAAACATCTTGGTATACTTGGCTGTTATTTTTAATTTTTTTTAATTTTGGAGGATAGGGTCTTGCTGTGTCACCCAGGCTAGAGAGCAGGGCATGATCATGGCTCGCTGCAGCCGTGAAATCCTATGTTCAAGCAATCCTCCCACCTGAGCCTCCTGAATAGCTAGGACTACAGGTGCATGCCACCTTTCCTGGCTAGTTTGTTTTTTGGGTAGAGATAGAGGTCTTGCTGAGTTGCCCAGGCTGGTCTTGAACTCTTAGGCTAAAGTGATCCTCCTTCCTTGGTCTCCCAAAATGCTGGAATTAAAGATGTGAATCACATGCTCAGCCATAGTACTTGGAAGTTTTAGAAGGTTTCCCAAGTGTTACATAATTCCTAGATGTTCACCCTTCTTACACTCCAACTATTAAAAATGACAAAATTCAGCCTGTGTTTTTTTTTAAAAATTATTTTATATCACTATGGTTGGGATATTTTAACATTGATGTGGAAAAAATAATTGAAGTTGATATTTTTACAAAATCATGTTGTAATAAGTCTTCATTTCATGATTCAAAAGAATAAATAAAGCAAAGCCTAGAAAAAATAGATTACTTTAAGCTTCTATATAAGATATATATGGAATGAATTAAAAACTTTTGTGAATCCAGGTTTATTATTTTTAATCTAAAACATTATCTTTGGTTCATTCATCCCCTCATGCCATGGGGGCTCACTGGTTTTCCTTCTTTGTCATATTTAAATACGTTTTTAACAAAACTTCTAGAAGTCAGCTTATTATTACAACATTAATGCAAAGCGCTCACGTTTCTGATTGGTCCATTCACTGACACGACAATTTCAAATCCTACGCATAAAAAGAAAGGGCCAAATATCCAGTGAGATGCACTGAGGAAAGGAAGCATTCTGCTCAAGACAGCAGCAGCAGCAACAAACAGTGGTCTGTTTGTTACAAACAAGATTTAGCTTGATTTTTGGTCTGACATATGCCATACGGATAATAAAAAAAACTGTTTTAAGGTCACACTGGCCATCTACAAAGTATCGTTTATTAGTTGATGACAGGGATTTAACTAGATTAAAGAGATCAAAGTGTGGTTTTACTCTGCTTTTTAAAACTTCAGAATTTGTAGTTGGGCCAATCAACACGTTTTACTTTTCAGTTGAATTTATTTTTCTAGTGTTTCAGAATTTTAACACATAAATAATAAAACAACGTTCTCAGAGTCTACCCTTTTTCACATGATGTAAATCTATAGAAATGCTTTGAAATGTGCTGGTGTAAAGATAAGAATTATCTTGTATGATTTAATCATATGCAGTGTTGTCTTAGTTATGTTCAGGAAAATGTTTCTGTCATTCAGAGATGCTTGATGAATTAACACTTCCCACCCTGAGTGAGGGGTTGATTAGTTGTCGGGAGACAATTTTGGCTTCATTGGGATCTGTGACAAGTGGGGACTGGGCTGGATGTCACTAACAGAATACTGGTAGAAATGGGGCAAAGGAAGAAAGAAGTTGCTGGTAAAAATCATTACACCATTACACCTTGAGTGACCAAGGAAATGACTGAGTTACAATAGGTGAGGGTTTTTTCCCCCCGTAACAGGAGATTTTTCCTTATAATAATTATTCTAAGACTTGGTCACTTTGTTTTTAAATATGGAATTGCTGAACTCATTCAGAAGCCATTTGCTGCCCATCAGGACTTTCTGAAGAAGTTATTTTGCCTCTGCCTACCCTCTGGCACACTCCCTTGAAGGCACAGGGGATCCAGAGCTAAAGCAGCACCGGGTCATCTCTAAAACTCCCTGTGTGTGTGTGTGCACTTTGTATCCCCCGAGGTAGAGAGACAGTGTCTGGATCACTGTGAATGCATTGCCCCATTGGTTAGTTGGGGACATTGTTACAAATCCAATGAAGTCCTAGTAAAACTCTCAGAATAATACGCCTCTTCTTTACTGCCCTGCTCACTTCTACAGTGAGTTACAAGCCTGGGAACACAGTAAGGCCTCGTCTCTTCAAAAATTTTTTTTAAAAGTGATTGTTTAAATATTTTTCTAAAGATTTAACATGATTTTTGTCTCCTATGTAAAGTTTGCTGGAAGGTTTGAATTAATTACTTAAATTCATGTTAATATGATTTTTTTAAAAAAATCCAGGTCACATTTTGACAAAGTGTACTATGGAATGAATGAAATTTGAACTCTAAAATGGTACTCCTTGGCTTCCTCAAGTCATAATGAACTTCATATTTTCTCTGTCCCTAAAGACTAAGATAGCTGTTTTATTTTAGCAGAATAGCAGAGATTTCCGCTCCTGCAGGCTCCCACAGCTGGCCCAGCGGGGGTGTGTGTGTTTGACCTAGCTGTGTTAGCATTGATTGAGAAATGTCGGACCCCAAATTTTAAATTGCCTTTATTAAAAACAAAAAACCTATAGAAAATGGGTTTAAGAGTATATGCATTTCATCAAACACACATAGAGGGAAAAAAAAAGACCCTTCATTTTAGAATTAAATAACTCAGCTTTGTATAGTAGAGTGAGCTCCGATATCTAACCATCTCAAAATCATCTCTGAAAACCGGTAACTATGCTTCCATTTTTAATTTTGTCCTAAATATGAGATGTCTTTGATGTAAGGGTAGGGAATGGAGAAATATTTTCAATTGTGTATTTGTATTACAAAGAACTTGAAATTTACTTTCTTAGTTGATTTTATTAAATGATGTACATACTCTATGTGGTTTATAAGCTCAACACTGGCCGTTTTCTTAGTTTTATTGTTAAATGGTATTTTTCTATGTTTAATTATAATAGCTTTGGCTTTTTCTGGATAGCATAAAGATCACTGAACTATATATATATAAGAAATAAGAGTTCTATTTTAGCACAAAAGCATTTTATATTATTTATTGAATCCATCAGTTTGTTTTCATCAAAGCCATTCCATCTTATTTCTGCTCCTTTTTATTTGTATAGTTTGTTATTTAAAGAAATGGCAGTCCTTCCTGTTCTTAATACAATAAAATTGAAATAACGCACGTAGCAATGTGGGCCAACATCTCTTCTCACCACCGTGGACTGTTCTCAACAANGGGTTTCACCGTGTTGACCAGGATGGTCTTGATCTCTTGACCTCGTGATCCACCCACCTTGGCCTCACAAAGTACTGGGATTACAGGCGTGAGCCACCGCGCCCGGCCCGACTTCATCTTTTTTTAAATATTTTTTTATTGCACTTTAGGTTCTGGGGTACATGTGCAGATCATGCAGGATTGTTGCATAGGTACACACATGGCAATGTGGTTTGCTGCCTCCATCCCTCCATCACCTACATCTGGCATTTCTCCCCATGTTATCCCTCCCCGACCTCCCCAGACCCTACTCTCTCTCCCTTGGTCGCCCCCAACAGACCCCAGTGTGTCATGCTCCCTTACTGTGTCCATGTGTTCTCATTGTTCAACACCCGCCTATGAATGAGAACATGTGGTGTTTGATTTTTCATTCTTGTGTGAGTTTGCTGAGAATGATGATTTCCAGATTCATCCATGTCCCTACAAAGGACACAAACTCATCATTTTTTACAGCTGCATAGTGGTGGTATATGTGCCAAATTTTCCTTGTCCAGTCTATTGTTGATGGACATTTGGAATGGTTCCAGATTTTTGCTATTGTAAACAGTGCCGCTATGAACATACATGTGAATTTGTCTTTATAACGGGATGATTTATAATCTTTTGGGTATATACCCAGTAGTGGGATTGCTGGTTCAAGTGGAATTTCTATTTCTGGATCCTTGAGGAAATGCCACACTGTCTTCCACAATGGTTGAACTAGTTTACACTCTCACCAACGTGTAAAAGTGTTCCTATTCCTCCACATCCTCTCCAGTATCTCTTGTCTCCAGATTTTTTAATGGTCGCCATTCTAACGTGAGGTGGTATCTCAATGTGGTTTTGATTTGCATTTCTCTAATAATCAGTGATGATGAGCATTTTTTTCATATGTTTGTTGGTCTCATATATGTCCTCTTTTGGAAAGTGTCTGTTCATATCCTCTGCCCACTTTTGGATAGGTTTGTTTGTTTGTTTGTTTTGTAAATCTGTTTTAGTTCTTTGTAGATTCTGGTTATTAGCCCTTTGTCAGATGGGTAGATTGCAAAAATTTTTTCACATTCCGTTGGTTGCTGGTTCACTCTAATGATTGTTTCTTTTGCTGTGCAGAAGCCCTGGAGTTTAATTAGGTTCCCTTTGTCTATTTTGGCTTTTGTTGCCAATGCTTTTGCTGTTTTAGTCATGAAGACCTTGCCTATGCCTATGTCCTGAATGGTTTTGCCTAGGTTTTCTTCTGGGGTTTTTATGGTGTTAGGTCTTATGTTTAAGTCTTTAATCCATCTGGAGTTAATTTTAGTGTAAGATGTCAGGAAGAGATCCAGTTTCTGCTTTCTGCACACTGCTAGCCAGTTTTCTGAACACCATTTATTAAACAGTGAATCCTTTTCCCATCGCTTGTTTTTGTCAGTTTTGTCAAAGATCAGTTGGTTGCAGATGTGTGACATTGCCTCCAGGGCCTCTGTTCTGTTCCATTGATCTATATCTGTTTTGGTATCACACTGTTTTGATTACAGTAGCCTTATAGTATTGTTTGAAATCAGGCAGCGTGATGCCTCCACCTTTGTTCTTTATTCTTAGGATTGTCTTACCTATGCAGGCTCTCTTTTGGTTCTATATAAAGTTTAAGGTGGTTTTTCGCAGTTCTGTGAAGAAGGTCATTGGTAGCTTAATGGGGATAGCATTGAGTCTATAAATTACTTTGGGCAGTATGGCCATTTTCACGATATTGATTCTTCCTAACCATGAGCATGGAATGTTTCTCCATCTGTTTGTGTCCTCTCTTATTCTGTTGAGCAGTGGTTTGTAGTTCTCCTTGAAGAGGTCCTCTACATCCTTTGTTAGTTGTATTCCTAGGTATTTTATTATCTTTCTAGCAATTGTGAATGGAAGTTTGCTCTTGATTTGGCTCTCTGTTAGCCTTTTATTGGTGTTTAGAAATGCTTGTGATTTCTACACATTAATTTTGTATCCTGAGACCTTGCTAAAGTTGCTTACCAATTTAAGGAAATTTTGGGCTGAGGTGATAGGGTCTTCTAAAAATACAATCATGTCATCTGCAAATAGAGAAAATTTGACTTCCTCCTCTCCTAGTTGAATAAACTTTATTTTTTTCATTTATTATTATTGTTATTATTTGCCTAATTGCTCTGGCTAGAACTTCCAATACTATATTGAATAGGAGTGGTGAGAGAGGGCATCCCTGTGTAGCACCGGATTTCAAAGGGAATGCTGCCAGTTTTTCCCCATTCAGTATGATATTGGCTGTAGGTTTGTCATAAATAGCTTTTATTGTTTTGAGATATATTCCTTCGATACCTAGTTTATTGAGAGTTTTTAGCATAAAGGCTGTTGAATTTTGTCGAAGGCCTTCTCTGCATCTATTGAGATAATCATGTGGTTTTTGTCTTTGGTTCTGTTTACGTGGTATATTACATTTAGAGACTTGCGTATGTTGAACCAGCCTTGCATCCCTGGTTGAAGCCTGCTTGATCATGATGGATAAGCTTTTTGATGTGCTGTTTCAATCGGTTTGCAGTATTTTATTGAAGATTTTTTAATCTATGTCCATCATGAATATTGGCCTGAAACTTTCTTTTTTTGTTGAGTCTCTGCTGGGTTTTGGTATCTGGATGATGTTGGTCTCATAAAATGATTTGGGAAGGATTCCCTCTTTTTGTGTTGCTTGGAATAGTTTCAGAAGGAATGGTACCAGCTCCTCTTTGTATGTCTGGTCGAATTCAGTGTGAACCCATCTGTTCCTGGGCTTTTTTTGGTTGGTAGACTATTAATTGCTGCCTCAACTTCAGCCCTTGTTATTGTCTATTCAAGGTTTCAAATTCTTTCTGGTTTAGGCTTGGGAGGGTGCAAATGTCCTGGAATTTATCCATTTCTTCCAAGTTTACTCGTTTATGTGCATAGAGTTGTTTGTCATAATCTCTGATTGTAGTCTGTGTTTCTGTGGAATCAGTGGTGATATCCCCTTTATCATTTTTAAGGCATCTATTTGATTCTTCTCCCTTTTCTTTTTTATTAATCTAGCTAGCAATCTGTCTATTTTGTTGATCTTTTTTTAAAAAAAACCTGCTCCTTAATTTGTTGGATTTTTTGAAGGGTTGTTTGTGTCTCTATCACCTTCAGTTCTTCTCTGATCTTAGTTATTCCTTGTCTTCTGCTAGCTTTTGAGTTTTTTATCTTGCTCCTCTAACTCTTTCAATTTTGATGATAGGGTGTTGATTTTAGATCTTTCCTCACTTCTCATGTAGGCCTTTGTTGCTATAAATTACCCTCTAGACACTGCTTTAAATGTGTCCCAGAGATTCTGGTACATTGTGTCTTTGTTCTCATTTATTTCAAAGAACATGTTTATTTCAGTCTTCATTTCATTGTTTTTCCAGCCAATATTCAGAAGACAGTTGTTCAGTTTCCATTAAGCTGTGAGGTTCTGAGTTAGTTTCTTAATTCTGAGTTCCAATTAGATTGTCCTGTGCTCTGAGAGGCTGTTTGTTATGATTTCCGTTCTTTTGCATTTGCTGAGGAGCAATTTACTTCCAATTATCTGGTCAATTTTAGAGTAGGTGCCATGCAGTGCTGAGAATAATGTATGTTCTGTGGACTTGGGGTGAAGAGTTCTGTACATGTCTATTAGATCTGTTTGGTCCATATCTGAGTTCAAGTCCTGGATATTCTTGTTAATTTTCTGTCTCATTGATCTGTATAATAGTAACAGTGGAGTGTTAAAGCCTCCCACTATTATTGTGTGGGAGTCTAAATCTCTTTGTAGGTTGTTAAGAACTTGCTTTATGTACCTGGGTGCCCCTGTATTGGGTGCTTATATATTGAGGATCATTAGCTCTTTCTGATGCATTGATCCTTTTACCATTATTTAATGCCCTTCTTTGTCTCTTTTGATCTTTGCTGGTTTAAATTCCATTTTATCAGGGACTAAGATTGCAACTCCTTCTTTTTTTGCTGTCCATTTGCTTGATGAAATCTTCCTCCATCCCTTTATTTTGACCCTATTTGTATCCTTCCACATGAGATGGGTTTCCTGAATACAGCACACCAATGAGTTTTGATTTTGTATCCAATTTTCCAGTCTGTGTCTTTTGATTGGGGCATTAAGCCCATTTACATTTAAGGTTAATATTGTTATGTGTGAATTTGATCCTGCCATTTTGATGCTAGCTGGATGTTTTGCCCGTTAGTTGACACATTTTTTTTCATTGTGTTAATGGTCTTTAGCATTTGGTACCTTTTTGGAGTTGCTGGTACTGGTTGTTCCTTTCCTTGTTTAGTGCTTCTTTCAGGAGGTCTTGTAAGGCAGGCCTGGCGCTGACGAAATCTCTCAGCAATTGCTTGTCCATAAAGGATTTTCTTTCTCCTTCAGTTATGAAGCTTAGTTTGGCTGGATATGAAATTCTAGGTTGAAATTTCTTTTCTTTAAGGATGTTGAATATTGGCCCCACTCTCTTCTGGCTTGTAGGGTTTCTGCCAAGAGATCCACTGTGAGTCTGATGGGCTTCCCTTTGTGGGTAACCCAAGCTTTCTCTCCAGCTGCCCTTAGCATTTTTTCCTTCATTTCAACCCTGGTGAATCTAAAGATTATGTGCCTTGGGGTTGCTCTTCTTGAGGAATATCTTTGTGGTGTTCTCTGTATTTCCTGGACTTGAATGGTGGTCTGGCTTGCTAGGCTGGGGAAGTTCTCCTGGATAATATCCTGAAGAGGGTTTTCCACTCTTATATTAGGTCTTTTTACATAATCCCATATTTCTTGGAGACTTTGTTCATTTCTTTTCACCCTTTTTTTCTCTATTCTTGCCTTCTCATTTTATTTCATTGAGTTGATCTTCAATCTCTGATATCCTTTCTTCTGCCTTGGTTGATTTGGCTCTTGAAACTTGCGTATGCTTCACAAAGTTTTCGTGCTGTGTTTTTCAGCTCCTTCAAGTCATTTATATTCTTCTCTAAGCTGTTTATTCTAGTTAGCATCTCATCTAACCTTTTTTCTAGGTTCTTAGTTTCTTTGCATTGGCTTAGCACATGTTCTTTTAGCTCTGAGAAGTTTGTTATTACCCACCTTCTGAAGTCTGTTTCTGTCAATTCATCAGAGTTATTCTTCAAACATCTTTGATCCCTATCAGTGAGGAGTTGTGATTCTTTGGAGGAGGCGAGGCATTCTGGCTTTTTGTGTTTTCATCCTTTTATCACTGGTTTCTTCCCATCTTAGTGGCTTTATCTACCTTTGGTCTTTGTAGTTGGTGACTTTTGAATTGGGTCTCTGAGTTGACATCTTTTTTGTTGATGAGGAAGTTATTTCTTTCTGTTTCTTAGTTTTCATTCTAACAGTCAGGCTCCTCTGCTGCCGGACTGCTGGAGGTCCACTCCAGACCCTGCTTGTTTGGGGATAACCCATAAGGTCTGTAGAACCATAAGCATTGTTGCTGGTTTCTTCTTCTGTTATCTTCATCCCAGAAGGGTACCTGCCAGATGTCAGCCTGAGCTCTCCTTTATGAGGTGTCTTTGGGTATAGGGTAGTCAGGGAGACAGTCTGCTTGAGGAGGCAGTCTGTCCCTGATAGGAGCTCAAGTGCTGTGCTGGGAGCTCCATTGTTCCATGCAGAGCTGCTAGGCAGGTACTTTTAAGTCTCCTGTGGTGGAACTCATAACCGCCTCTTTTTCCAGGTGCTCTGTCCTAGGAAGGTTGGCTTTATTTATAAGTTCCTTTCATGCTGCTGCTTTTTCCATAGATTCCCTGCCCTGCATGGAGTAGTCTAGTCACAGTCTGCCAGCAGAGATGTGGCCAAGCTGCCGTAGGCTCTGCCCAGCTGGTGTGTGAACTGCCTCAGTAGCAGTGGACTGCCTGGGTAGTGGTGGTCGCCCTTCCCCTCACTGAGGTGGACCTTCCTTTGTCCAGCTGCACTTGCTGCGAAACTCTCAATCCAGAGTGTTTCAGATTGTTTGTTTTGTGAGGGTTGTACCCACCAAGACAGATCACCTGGCTCCCTGTCTCTGCTGCCTCCCTTTCAGTCGAATGGGTGGCTCTGTCTCTCAGGCATTCCAGGCACCAATTGAAGTGGCCACTCAGGTTTGTGTGAGTTTTTGTGCACCAATCTGGCACCAACTGAAGCTGCTGTGCTGAAAACTTGTGGTGCTTTTCAGCCTGGGAATCTCATGGTCTGTGGGCAGTGAAAATTTTTCAGAAATGCAGTGGGCCCTCACCCTCTGCATTGTTCTTGCTGGTTGCTGCACTCTGGAGCTGTTCCTATTTGGCCATCTTCTAAAATCCTTCATCTTAGAATTAAATAACTCAGTTTTGTATGGCTATTTATTTATTTATTTATTGTGTGTGTGTGTGTGTGTGTGTGTGTGTGTGTGAGCAACATGGCTGTTTATTCACCTGGGTGCAGAAGGGCTGAGTCTGAAAAAAGAGTCAGTGGAGGGCAATGGGACAGGACTTGGTTTTATAGGTTTGTGGTAGGCTGTGGAAAGTTAAAGAAGTTACAGTTTAAGGTGGTTTTTGCAAGCTGGGAAGGAGCCATAGGGTCTGGAATCCCGAGGTTGACCAAGGTCAGTTACAAAGTCTAATTGCCTTATCAATTGAGGCAGGAATAAGGAACAAAAGAGAATATCTCAAAGTTAATCAGGTGCTGCAGGGGTTGATCATTTCTTCTCCTTTTTTAGTTTTCCAGTTACTTCAGACGGTCTTTGTCCAGGAACACATCTGGAGTGTAAGGGAAGGTCACAGAGGTTACCATGCCATCCATGGCACAGTCAGTCTAAAAGACCGTACATTTCTGTCTTTTTATATTAGTAATATTCTAAAGAAATGAAGAGTGGGCAGGGGCAGTGGCATAATATGAAGTCCAGCACAGAGGGGTGATGGGGTGATGTTTCTCAGGGCTTCTTCAAGTGGGATTGGGGGCAGTGTGAAAACCTAAAAATGGGAAAGAATTTAGACTGCTGGGAGATCTCGCAGCAAGGGCTGATATTGTGGGGTTGTTAGAAGGAGCATTTGTGGTATTGACTGATTGGTTATGGCTTGTATACAATTTTGTGGAAATTGAGAAATTAATCAAAATCACAGGATCCAAATAAGAGAAGGAAAAAGACAGGTATCAGAGAACTAAGGATTGGAAGAAGACATGACACCCAGTTAGAATGCTCAGCCAGTCTAGGCAGGTCCAGAATGACCATTTGCCTGATTAGTGAGCTATTGAGCTCTGTCTTTTAATCTATTGATCGCATCATATACCAGCCAGGCTGGTTTACATAAAAACAACATTCTTCATTTAAGAATAGGCAAATACCTCCTTTTTCAGCTGTCAGTAAATTAAGACCTCTGTGGTTTTCGAGGACAATTGCAGCTAGGAAATTTACTTGAGGTTGAGGAAGGGATAGTGATTGAGTTAATTCTGCAATGCTAGCAGAAAAATCATTAGAGAGGCTATGGAAGGTGATGATTGAGGTGGTAAGGCCTGCTATGCCTGTGCCATGTGCAGTGGTAATTCCTAACCCTACAAGTAAGGGGATCAATGGAAAGACCCACTTGTGTCATATTGCGACAACAAGGGAACAGGGAGGCTTTTGTCTCCTTTGGCAATCTGAATTTTGGGAGTACGAAAAACTAGGGCATAAGTGCCTGTCCAGTTGGTAGAAAGGCAGATTTAAGAAGAAGAATCACAGAGGGAAAAAGTCCTTGGCTTAGACAGAACTGGAAGTGTAAACTGAAAAGTTGAGAAAGTGTTCTGAGTGGGCTGGGGCTTTGGACTCAAATGCCAAGGGAACCAGCAAGGGCTGTGGCTGTTAAAAGTTGTAGCAGGATGTGGTAGGGTAACTGTGTGGAGGGAGAGCTTTTGTTTTCATAGTATACGAGGAAGTGTGTGGTATCTATAAGTAACTACTCACTTTCATTAACAAGATTGGGTATGAACAGACAACAGGAGGAGATGAAGCATGAGTCTAAAAGAAAGGATGAGGACTTTATTTGGGTGGAAGAATTGGTGAGTTCCCTGTCACTAAAGATTATCTATTCACTCTAAGAGAGAATTAAGGGTGGCAGCCTGAGGGTAAAACCATGAAATATCAGCTGTAATTGCCTGGAGAAAAAGTGTAAACTGGCAACTTAAACAAAAGCAGGGCATATGAAAGTAAATGAGTACAGTGAATTTGAGCACAGGTAGACAGAATATAATAGACACAGAGACTTTCTGAGGTGTGGTTTAAGTAGTAAGGTCAACTGCGTTAAATATTGGTGTTAGGAAAAAGATGCCTAATAAAAGTAAAAGGTATATTAGGTTTATGTAGAGTTACTCTTCCACTTCAGGGATACAGGTGAGTTTAAGAGAAGTAGGGGAGACTACTTGCAATTTCCAGGAGGAGGTAGAGGAATCAGGCTGATTGTCTGATGGACACAGCTTTATCCTGGAATGATGGACTCACTTGGGAGGGTCTTGTAAATGAACAGTGTTTGGGGTGCTATAGTTGATCAGGAAGTGTCCTATCCACTGAGGTTGGAGAGACAAAGGTGTTAGGCTTTTAAATAGGACCAACCTGGCTAGTGTGTTTTTATATGGCTGGGTATCTGGAGTGGGTAAGAGGAAATTAGCAGCCTGGTGGATTTCATGTCTTGCCTGTTGGAGGACTGGAAGATAATCACCAAGAGGACTGGTGTCTGGAATAAGGTTTGGCCCAAGCAGAACGATGTGGACATATAGGAGTTCAAAGGGGCTATACACTGTGGGTTCTTTAGGAGTGGCTTAAATCCTGAGTCCTCTGCAGTGCCAGGACTGAGGGTCAGCCCAGGACTGTGAGAATAACTCCAGCCTTGGCTAGGAGGAGAGCGACCTTAAGGAGCACCTTTATTAAGGGGGCATTGAGAATAGAGGACCCCTGTGTGGTGAGAAAACCTCTTTGTGCCTATATGGCAGCATAGTGGTGTAGGATGTGGAAGGTGTATTTAGAGTCAGGATATTAACATGTAATCCTTTGGCAAGAGTAAGAGCATGGGTTAAGGCAATCAGTTCAGCTTTCTGAGAAGTGGAAGAGGGGAGTGTGGCAGGTTTGATACTATATGAGTGGAATACAATGCATAGCCAGCTTTGGACGATGCCAACCAACTGGGCTTAGAGGAACTGCCATTAATAAACCATGTGTGGTCTGGGTCTGGAATAGGAAAAGAGAAATATGGGGAAATAGGGAGATGCTATATGGGTTAGGGAGATACAGTCATGGGGTTCAGGGTTTGTCTTGGGTATTAAGTATAAGGCTGGGTTGAAGTCAGGTCCAAGAGCAAGGGTTACTGTGGAGGTTTGAATAAAGAGTGCATACAGCTGGAGAAGGCGAGGGGCTGAAAGTAAGTATGTGAGGTGTGAAAAGGAAAGTAAACTTTAGAGGTTGTGAGAGCTATAGAGGGTAAGTGGGACATGACCTGTGATTTTGAGGGATTCTTAAGAGTATCAGAGCGGCAGCTGCTGCAACACGTAGACATGAGGACCAGCCCAGGACTGTGAGGTTAAATTGTTTGGATAAAGAGGCTACGGGCCATAGGCCCGGTTCCTGTGTAAGAATTCCGATGGCACAGTCCTTTATTTCTGCTGTGTTGAGAGGAGTTGGGGGGCACTAAAGTAGGAACAGTCTCTAAGGTTTTTTTAAGAGAACAGAAGGAACAATGGGGGAAGGATTTTTGGTCTATGGGGTCAGCTAAGTTTCCTTTTGTAAGTTCATAAAGTGGTTTGGTTGGCAAAACCTGGGGGCGGGCAAAACCTGGTATCCAGAGGCAAAAGTATCCTACAATGCCTAGGAAGGAGAGAAGCTGTTGTTTAGTGGATGGGGTTGGGGTTTGTGAAATTAATTGAATATGGTTGGCAGGGAGAGTGTGTGTATGTTGGCAAAGGATTATAACATATAGGGAAGATATTTGGGCTTTAGAAAAAAGCATTTTTAAGGTCAAGAACAGAACAGTGAGTTGTGGAAGGGAGTATGGAAGACAGGAGGGTATAAGGGTTTGGTACAACCAGGTGGATGGGAAGTACAATCTGATTGATGAGGCAGAGGACTTGACTTTTGGACAGGTAGGACAGGAGAATTATAAGGAGAACTAGTGGGAACTAAAAGGTCATGTTGTAGTAAGCTGGTAATAACAGACTTTAGGCCTTTTAAGGCTTGTGCTGGGATGGGGTACTGGCGCTGGGTGGGATAAGGATGGTTAGATTTTCAGGGGATGATGAGGGGTGAGTAACCTGTAGTAAGGGATGGGGAGGTGGTGTCCTGCACTGTAGGGTTAAAGTAGGGGGGCATAAGGGGAGCTTTTGAGGGAGGTATGGGTTCAGGGAGAAGGACAGTAATGAGGTGTGGGTGTAGCCCAGAAATAGTTAAGGAGGCAGACAATTTTGCTAGGATAGTCTGTCCTAACAGGGGAACTGAACAAGTAGGGATCATTGGGAAAGAAAGTGGAAAGGAGTGCTGGCCTAATTGACACCAGACTTGGGAGTTTTGAGAGGTCTGAAGGCCTTGCCATCAATTCCCACAACAGTTATGGAGGCCAAGGAGAAGGTCATTGAAAAGAAGGCTGCGTGGGGTGGGTGACATCCATATTGATTAAGAAGAAGATGGACTTACCCTCCACTGTAAGAGTTACCCAAAGCTAAATGTCCATGGTGGTTCAGGGGACTTTCGAGATGTTCTAGCAGCATCAGTCTTCAGCTGCCAAGCAGAGGAGATCTGGGAAGGATTCAATCCAGGAGCTTTGGATTGGAGCTCCAGGAGCTCTGGGTGCAGCGACGTGAGTTGGGCAGTCCGACTTCACATGGGGGCCCCACACAAACAAGGCAGGGATTAGTAGGAACCCTGGGCTATAGGCATTCCTTGGCCCAGTGGCCAGGTTTCCAACACTTGAAGCAAGGTCCAGGAGGGGCAGCTGGACGCTGCAGTCTGGGCACTTTGAAGTCTTTGTGAGCCGGTGGTATGGCTGGGTTTTTTCTTACGGTAGAGGTAAGCATCTGTGGTTCTGAGATGCACTGCCACTGGGCAGCTTCTTCCCTATTATTGAACACCTTGAAGGCAAGGTTGATTAATTCCTGTTGTGGGGTGTGAGGTCCAGATTCTAATTTCTGTAGCTTTTTTAATGTCAGGGACTGATTGGGTGATAAAATGCATATTAGGCATTCTTCAGGGGTAAGAGTAAAAGTAGGGATGACATTTAAGTCACTCCAGGTGAGACTATGGGACTGAGTTAAATATTGGAGGATCTGATGAAAAGGAGCCTAACCATTGGCCAATTTGGGAAAGGTCAGATAAAGAGAAAGGAACATCCACTCTAACTATCTCTTCAGCTCTAGCCACCCCTTGAAGGGGGAATTGTTGGGCAGGGGCGGAGGAGTTAGCTGCAGGGCTAAACTGTAAGCTGGACTGGGTATGAGGTGAGGAGGTGACAGGAGGAGCATAAAGAGGTGGGCTGTGGGCAGAGAAAGAGGAGGGAGGCTCAGTGCATGGGGAGGGGGGCTTAGGGCCCAGATTAGGGTCTGGTTTGAACAGGTGAGGAGGAGAAAAGTGGGAAGGGTTGATGTACAAGGTGAATTTTGGGTCACTGGCAGAGGCAGGGGGGGCAGATGGAAAGGAGAGAAGGAAAATTTGGGGTAGGTTGCATTGAGAGCAGAGATTAGAGAGGGATTGGAGTTTAAAAAAAATGCCTGGATGTCTAGCACCTCAGACCATTTGCCCATTCATTGACAAAAATTGTTTAGGTCTCACAGAATAAAAAAATTGAAAGTGCCATTTTCTGGCCATTTGGAACCATTGTCTAATTTGTATTGAGGTCAGGTCGTATTACAGAAATAAATTAGACATTTAGGTTTTAGATGACGTGACAGTTGAAGAGGTTTTCGTTTTTTTAAGATGCAGGCTAGAGGCAAAGACTGAAGAATAGAGGGCAGAATGATGCCCCTGGTGAAGGAGATACATTTTTAAGCAGAAAAGTAGAGACGAGGAGGAGTGAGCAGCTACCAGGGTTTTCAGTAGGCATCCCTGACTGAATCCTGGGGTATAACATGGGTGAGTGATCAAGGCAGGTGACCATGTGATTGACCAGACAACAAGGGAAGACTTGTCTCCTCTGTCTCTACACAGATAAAGAGTGTCTCCTTTGTCTTCTACTTAGGAGAAAGATTTAAAGGAAAAAAGAGAGAAAGAGGGAGAGACTTGTCTCCTTTTCTCTACCTAGAAGGAGATGGATTTAAATGAAAAGAGAGAGAGAAAGGGAGAGATTTGTCTCCTTTCCTCTAAAGAAAAAAATAAAGAGAAAGAAGGAGAGATTTGCCTCCTTTTCTCTAAAGAAAAAGAGAGAGAAATAGGGAGACACTGCTTACCTTATCCGAAGGTGTCGAGAAGGTGGTTGAGCTGGTCTGATGCACTGAGGTCTCAGGTGAGTCTCTTCCCAGAGGAGGAGTGGGGACAAGGGGCTGGTCTCCCCAAAGGAGTATCCCTGTCCTGGGTTTTTGGCACCAAATGTTAAAATGCATGCTCTGAATGAAGAGACACCCCCAAACAGGCTTTGTGTGAGCAACATGGCTGTTTATTCACCTGGGTGTGGGAGGACTGACTGCGAAAAGAGAGTCAGCTGCTTCCATTTTAAATTTGGTCCTAAATATCAGATGTCTTTGATGCAAGGGCAGGGAATGGAGAAACATTGTCAATTGTGTATTTGTATTACAAAGAACTTGAAATTTACATTCTTTTGTGGTTTATATTAAATGATGTATATATTGTGTGGTTTATAAGCTCAACACTAGCCACTTTCTTAGTTTTACTGTTAAATTGTATTTTTCTATAATTATAATAGATGTGGCTTTTTCTGGATAGCATAAAGATCACTGAAAAAATATATATATACACATACACATATATATATATGAAATAATAGTTCTATTTTAACACAAAAGTATTTTATATTGTTTACTGAGTCCATAAGTTTGTTTTCATCAAAAACATTCCATATAATTTCTGCTCCTTTTTATTTGTATAGTTTGCCATTTAAAGAAATGGCAGTTTTTCCTTTTCTTAATAAAATGAAGTTGAAATAATGCACATAGCCATGTGGGCCAATATCTCTTCTCACTACCATGGACTGTTTTCAACAACAGTTGATCTTCTGGTCTGTGCTGAGAGACACATGCATGTCTTTTGTCACATCGGGCAGCAAACTTGTTGTGAAATACTGCTTTCATGTACCTCTTCAGAAGGCTTCTTGCTTGTTGACAAGTACCCCAAATGTTTTATTCTGAACTGGCTATCTCATAAAAGGATATCTGTAAGACTTTGCAGTGTAATTCCCTCAGAATCTAGGTTTGTTTCTAAAGCCACGGTATTGTCCAGAAGCCCCTGCGCATGGGGCAGGTAGCTATGCCTCCCATGTTTTTAGTAATCCTTTAGGATTTGAGGTACAACTGTAAGCATCATTTCTTCCCCTTATTGTGCCAAATCCCAACTGTCAGCCTTGCCATTGCCTTAAGATTTGATGATTGCACCTGATTACCCAACCACTAATCAGAAATGTCACCTTTGCTCTTTCAAAAAGACAAGCTGTGTTTAGGAGTAGCAAATTTGAGTGACTTTTTCCCCACTTCCTTATTTCAAAATGGTTTAGAAAATGGGGTCTTTCCTGGAAACAACCCAAATGCCCATCGATGGTAGACTGGATAGGGAAAATGTGGCACATATACACTATGGAATATTATGCAGCCATCAAAAATGAGTTCGTGTCCTTTGTAGGGACATGGATGAACCTGGAAACCATCATTCTCAGCAAACTGACACAAGAGCAGAAAATCAAACACCGCATGTTCTCACTCATACGCGAGTGTTGAACAATGAGAACACATGGACACAGAGAGGGGAGCACTACACACTGGGGTCTGTTGAAGGGAAATGAGGGAGGGACAGTGGGGGGTGGGGAGTTGGGGAGAGATA
>NW_016107978.1:408120-411977 GCF_001604975.1 Cebus imitator | reverse complement strand
AGTTGATCTTCTGGTCCGTGCTGAGAGGCATGCGCACGGCTTTTGTCACATCGGGCAGCAAACTTGCTGTGAAATACTGCTGCCATCTACCTCTTGGGAAGGCTTCTTGCTTGCTGACAAGCACCCCAAAGGTTTTATTCTGGACTGGCTATCTCGTAAGAGCATTTCCGTAAGACTTCACAGTGTAATTCCCTTGGAACCTAGGTTTGTTTCTAAAGCCACGGTATTGTCCAGGAGCCCCTGCGCGCGGTGTGCGCAGGGCAGGTAGCTATCCCCTCTCCCATGTTATTAGTGATCCCTTCGGATTGAGGTACAACTGCACAGCATCATGGATTCCCCTCATTGTGCCAAAACCCCCCCATCAGCCTTGCCATTGCCTTAAGATTTGGTGATTGCACTTGATTACCCAACCACTAAACAGAAAGGCCACCTTCATGCTTCCCAAAAGGCAAGCCGCATGTAGACACACTGCTTTTAGGAGTAGCACATGTGAGTGTGACATCCCCCGCCCCACAGTCACTATTTCAAAATGCTTCCGAAAATGGGGTCTTAAAGGTAAGCGCCCTCATGCATGACTAAAACTTTGTAAGAGGTCTTCTATTTGAATGGACCCTTGAGGATTGATGTGAAACAGAATGAAGTCCTGTCTCTGTGAGAGAATGTGCCTCTTGACCTATTTGTCTCTGTCTGTTTCCATAGCCATCAATATAGTAACATGTTTACTATGTTCTTGGCAAAGTATAATACCCTTAAAGAAAGAAATCCCTTTTCTATTGTGCAGTGCTGTGCAGTGCTATACAGTGAAGCCAGGAAATTAGATACTGTAAATCTAGATATTGTACCTAGAAATATTATCATTGGTTCTATCTCTTTTTATATCTATTGTACCAGGGAAGGTTTATAATCCCTTCTGAGTGTACACTTACAAGTGCATGTCTGAAATAGTATCCCATGGGAGATGCTGCTCCAACTCTGAGGTCACCTGCCCTGTGTGGGGCACAACACCATCAGTTAGCACCAACATTTTTACAGTTATTTGGAGCTGCTAGACTGGTTTTCTGTGTTGGTAAATTGCTTATATAAATCTCAATAGAAAGGATATGTACAAAGAAAAAAAGAATAATGGTCTCCTGCATCCATGTTGTGGCTAAAGATACAATGTCATTTTTCTTTATGGCTGTGTAGCATTTTATGGTGTATATATATCACATTTTAAAAAATCCAATCCACCACGAATGTGCACCTACGTTGATTCCTTGTCATTTATATTGTGAATAATGCTGTGATAAACATGATTGCATATATAAGCATTCCCTTTTCTCTGCAGCCTCACCAGCATCTGTTGTTTTTTGACTTTTTAATAACAGGGATTCTTGACCAGGCATGGTGGGTCATGCCTGTAATCCCAACACTTTGGGGGGCTGAGGCGGGTGGATCACTTGAGGCCAAGAGTTTGAGACAAGTCTGGCCAACATAGCAAAAGCTTATCTCTGCTAAAAACACAAAATTTAATTGTGTGTGGTGGCATGCACCTGTAATCCCAGCCACTCAGGAAGCTGAGGCATGTGAATTGATTGAACCTGGGAGGCAGATGTTGCAGTGAGTCAAGATAGCCCACTGCACTCCAGCCTGGGTAACAGAGCAAGACTGTCTCAAACACTAAAATAATAATAATAGCTATTCTGACAGATGTAAGATGGTGTCCCATTGTGGTTTTGATTTGCATTTTCCTAATGATTAGTGATATAGAACATTTTTTCATATGATATTTGGATGTTTGTAGGCCTCATTTTGAGTAGTGTCCACGTCTTTTGACCATTTTTATTGGGATTAATTTGTTCTTATTGTTTAAGGATTTTCTACATTCCGGATAATAGACTTTTTGTTGGATGTATGATTTGTGAATAGCTTCTTCTCTGTAGATTGTTTAATCTTTCAAGAGTTTCTTTTGATGTTCAGATGCTTTTTAGTTTAATTATGTCTCACTTGTCAATTTTTGTTTTGTTGCAATGGCTTTTGGGGACTTAGCTAAAAACTGTTTGCTAAGTTCAGTGTCAGGAATGGTATTTCACAAGTTGTCTTCTAGGATGTTTGCAGTTTGGCATCTTACCTTGAAATCTTTAATCCATTTTCAGTTAATTTTGTGTATACTGAATAATAAGGGTCCAATTTTGTTCTTCTGCCTATAACACAGCAGTCATCTCAGCACTGTTTATTGAATAGAATGTCCTTCAGGCATTGATTGTTTTTGTTGGCCTTGTTGATGGTTAGATGGTTGGAGGTGTACAGCGTTATTTCTGTGTTTTTCTTTCTTTCTTTCTTTTTTTTGTGTGAGTTAATGTTCTTTTAATGTTAACCCAGCACAATGAGGGGCATCCACCCTGGGAAGCACCGTGGTTGCAGACACAGATGCAGGCAGAATGGAAGTCAAGGTAGCTTGTGAACAGGGAGAGATTTCAGCTGTGGCCAACCTGGTAGCCCTTGCACAGGTGGGAGTGTCCTGTTGGTGCCCTGTCACCTGGCAGATCTCTCTGGGGCTCTATTTCTGTGTTTTCTGTTCTCTTTCATTGGTCTATGTGTCTGTTTCTTTGCAAGTACCATGTTGTTTTGATTACCACAGTCTTATAGTATAGTTGTAAGTTGGGTAGTGTGATGTTTTCAGCTTTGTTCTTTTTGCTTAAAATTTTTTGTTTGTTATCCAGGCTCTTTTTTGGTTCCACATAAATTTTAGAATAAGTTTTTTTAAATACTTGCAGAACAACATTTGTATTTTGGCAAGAATAGCATTAAATCTGTAGATTGCTTTGGGCAGCCTGGCCTTTTTAAGAATATTGACCCAAACCATTAGCATACATTTTTTTTCCATTTATTTGTGTTGTTACTGATTTCTTTTAGCAGCGTTTTGTAATTCTCTTTGTAGAAATCTTTCACCTTCTTGGTTAGCTGTATAGTTATTTCATTTTTTGTAGCTATTATAGATGAAATCATTTTGTTGATTTGACTGTGAAACTGGATAATATTGATGCATAGGAATGCTACTAATTGTTGTATGTTGATTTTGTATTGTGAAAACTTACTAAAATTGTTTACCAGTTCTAGCAGCCTTTTGGCAGAGTCTTTTGGGTATTCTAGATATAGAATTATCTCATCAATAAAGAGAGATAGGTTGGCTATTTTTAAAATCCTATTTGGATGCCTTTTATTTCTTTTTCTTGCCTGATTGCACTGGCTGGGGCTGCCAGTACTATGTTGAATAGAAGTGGTGATAGTGGGCTTATTCCAGTATTGATACAGATCTTGAAGGCAATGACTCTGGCTTTTGCCCTTTCAGTAGGATGTTGACTGTGGGCTTGTCATAAGTGGCCCTTATTATTTTGATGTTCTCTCAATGCCTAGTTTGTTGAAGGTTTTCATCATGAACAGATGTTAGACTTTTATCAAAGGAATTTTGAGATGATCACATGGTTTTTGCTTCTAATTTTATTTCTGTGATGAATTACATTTATTGACTTGCATATATGAAACAAACTTTATATCCTAGTAATGAAGATTACTTAATTATAGTGAATTATGCGCCACTGGTTTCACTTTGCTAGTATTTGTTAATAATTTTTACATGTATATTAATTATAAATGTTGGCTTGTAGTTTTTTCACACGTGTTTGTCAGACTTTCATATTAGGATTATGCTGGTTTTGTAGAATCAGTTAAGGAAGAGTCCCTCTGCCTAAATTTTAAAAAATAGTGTTTTTTTCCCCCATTTATTTATTTTATTGCATTTTAGGTTTTGGGGTACATGTGAAGAACATGCAGAATTGTTGCATAGGAACACACATGGCAGTGTGATTTGCTGCCTT
>NW_016107978.1:393005-408050 GCF_001604975.1 Cebus imitator | reverse complement strand
TGACCCCAGTGTGTAGTGCTCCCCTCCCTGTGTCCATGTGTTCTCATTGTTCAACACCCGCCTATGAGTGAGAACATGCGGCGTTTGATCTTCTGCTCTCCTGTCAGTTTGCTGAGAATGATGGTTTCCAGGTTCATCCATGTCCCTACAAAGGACCCTAACTCATCGTTTAAGTAGAATTAGTATCAACCTTTCTTTGTACATCTGGTAGAATTTGACTATGAATCCATGTGGTCCACAGCTTTTTTGGTTGATATTTTGTCAGGTTCAATTTTGGAACATGTTATCAGCCTGTTGAAGATTTGAATTTCTTTCTGATCCATCTTAGAAGCCTGTGTGTTTCCAGACATTTATCCATTTTCTCTAAATTTTCTAGTTTCTGTGCATAGAGGTGTCCATCATAGTTTCTGAAGACCTTTGTTATTTCTGTGGGGTAAATTATAATGTCCCCCTTTGTCATCTGAATGGACTTATTTGGATCTTCTCTGTTTGGTTTCATTGATTATTTTTTATATCTTTCTGTCTCAATTTCATTCCATTCTGCTCTGATTTTAGTTGATTATTTTCTTCTATTAGTTTTGGGGTTAGTTTGCTCTTTTTTCTAGTTCCTGTAGGTGCAATGTTACACTGTGAATTTGTGACCTTTCTAACTTCTTTATGTAGGCATATAGTGCTACAAATTTTCATATTAATACACCTTTTGTTACGTCTCAGAGATTTTTTGTTGTAGCTCTGTTTTAACTTATTTCAAAGAATTTGTTGACTTCTGCCTTAATTTTCTTGTTAACCCCAAATTCATTTGGGAATAAGTATCTTAGTTTTCAGTTAATTTTGTGTTTTTTGAGAGATCTCCTTGGTATTGATTTATATTTTTATTCCATTGTGGTCTGAGAGTATGCTAGGTATGACTTTTAAAAAAGTTTATTGAAACTTGCTTTATGGATGAGCATGGGATCAATCTTAAAGTACATTTCATAGGCAGATGAGAAGAATGTCTATTCTGTGGATAATGGGTGAATTATATCTATTAGTTCCCATTTGTCAAGTGTCTAATTTAAGTACAGACTTTATTTGTCAGTTTTCTGCCTTGACAATCAAACTAATGTTCTCACTGTGGTGTTAAAGTCCCCCAGTATTATTCTGTGGCTGAGTCTTTTCATGCATATTTTATTAAACTGGGTGCTCTAATGTTGGGTGTATGTATACTTAGAATAGTTAAGTCTTGTTGAATTGAGCCATTTATCAGTACATAATGCGCTTATTTGTCCTTTTTTAAAATCTGTTTTTGTTTAAAGTCTGTTTTATCTGATATAAAAATAGAGACCCCTACTTGGTTTTTGGGTTTTTCTTTTTAAAGCTCTTTCTCCATGACTTTACCTTGCACCAATGGGTGTAATTACATGTGAGATGGGTCTCATGAAGACAGCAATAATTGAGTCATAGTTTTATTCAACTTGCTACTCTCTGGTTTTTTTTTGTTGTTGTTGTTGAAGTGGGGCATTTAGGCCATTTAAATTCAAAGTTTATATTGCTATATGAGATTTTGATCTTGTTGTGATTTTAGCTAGTTGCTTTGTAGTCTTGATAGTGTGGCTGCTTTATAGCCTCTCTGATCTATGTATTTAATTGTGTTTTTGTTATAGCAAGTATTGTTCTTTCTTTTCCATCTTTAGAACTCCCTTAAGAACCTTTTACAAGGCTGGTTTAGTAGAAATAAATTCCCTTAGTGATTGCATGCATGAAAAGTTTTTATTTCTTCTTTGCTTGTGAAGCTTACTTTGTCGGAATATAAAATTTTTTGTTGGAATATATTTTCTTCAATAATGTTGAAAATAGGCTATTCTGTATTGTAAGCTTTCTACTGGTAATTTCAATTAGCTTGATGACGTTTCTCTTGTAAGTGATTTGATCCTTTTCTCTAGATTATTTTTTCATATTGACCTCAGAACGTCTGATGACTCCATATCTTGGAGCAGTCACCTTGTATAGCATTTCTCAAGGGTTTTCTGAATTTGTTGATTCTGAATGTCAATTTTTGTAGAAAAATTGGGGAACTTTTCATGGACCATATCCACAAATATGCTTTCCAAGTTGTTTATTCTCTCACTTTTTCTCTTAGATATGTTAGCGTGTTAATGTATTACTTCTAGAAAGTGTCCAGGTTGTTGGCATCTTGAACAAAGAATTGGAGAAAATACACAAACAAAGCAAGGAAAGCAAAAGCAGGGATATATTGAGAATGAAAGTACATTCCACAGTGTGGAAGCGGGTGCAAGCATAGATTCTGAAGAGCTCCACTTACAGAATTTTCTGGGGTTTTAATACTCTAGAGGTTTCCCATTGGTTACTTGGTGAATATTCTATGTAAATAAAAAGAATAAAGTGAAGTCACAAAGTAATTTACTCAGAATGCACCCTGTTGTAAATGGAGAGGATATTACTTTGTGTGTGTAATCTATGTAAATGGAGAGGATGAATGTGAAGTTACAAAGTGTAAAAGGAGAAAATGTTTCTTGGAGCATGTGGTCTATGTAAATGGTGAGAATGAATGTTGTGTTACGAAGTGTAAATGGTGTAGAGAGGATGAAGTGAAGTTACAAAGCCATTCACATTTCTGTCATTCCTTAAGTGCTTTCATTTGCTTTAGTTCTAGGAACTCAGTGTAGATTGGCCCAATGTTCCCTGCCTTCAGGCCCTATTCTCCTGCCTCCATAGGTCTGATTTGTTTACATAATCCCACATTTTTGGAAGACTTTGCTCATTTTTCTATTCTTTTTTCTTCACTTTGGTCTGACTGGGTTGATTCAAAGAATGAGTGTTCAAGCTCTAACATTATTTCCTCTATTTGTTCTAGCCTACTTTTTAAGTCTTCCAACTATATTTAGAAATTTCTGTAATAAATTGTTAAATTTTAGGAGCTGAGTTTGGTTATTTTTTTTAAATATCTATGTAATTTTTCAGCTCTTGGATTATTTCACCTACCTCCTTGGATTAGATTTCAACTTTCTATTAAATCTCATTGAGCTTCCTTGCCATCCAGAGTCTGACTTCTATACCTGTTACTTCAGACATTTCAACATGGTTAGACTCCATTGCTAGGGAGCTCATGTAATCCTCTAGATGTAAAAAAACAACACTATGACCGTTTAAATTGTTTGATTTCTTTCACTGATTTCTTCTCATCTGACGTGGTTAGTGTTCCTTTTTTCTTTTTAAAATTGCTGTTGTTTAAATGGGACTTTTTGTTTTTATATTCTTTTTTTCCCTTGAGGGTTTGACTGTGGTGTATGTTGGGTATAGTCAATTTGCTTCATTTCTGGATCCTCTCAGAAGGCCAAGTCATATGGATTTCTTAGTTGTAGCTGGCTTTCTAAATTGGGATTTACAGACATTGATTGGGTGCTGAAGGAATTTATTTTTGCTTTGTGGTGTAATGCAGGCTATAATCCAGTAGATAGTGCTTAAGAGTAAGTATGAGCAGAGAGATTCTTTGCTTCATTCCTCTTTTCTATTTTAGTGCATATTCAGCACTGCTCTGGGAAGGGGAAGATGAAGGATGGGGATAAGAGATTATTTCCTCACTAAGTCTGTTCATAGGCCTTGAGAGAGCCCCTCTGATCACTGGAACTGAA
The DNA here is from genome assembly GCF_001604975.1 of Cebus imitator. Classification (NCBI taxonomy): domain Eukaryota; kingdom Metazoa; phylum Chordata; class Mammalia; order Primates; family Cebidae; genus Cebus; species Cebus imitator. Next base: position 404,418 of record NW_016107978.1, on the reverse strand, counting down.
CCCATATTTTGTTAGCCTCAAGGGGACCCTCATGGGCTGCACTCCTCCCTCACTTGGCATGACTTGAGCTGAAGGTTAGGTCACTGGCATACCTGCAACTCCCCAGTGATCCAATGGTTTTCTCAGCTTGGCAGGGTCACAATGTGTTGTGGAGTATGTCTGTGAGTGGTCTGGTGATGCAGTGTATGAAGGGCAGAAAATTCATAGGTAAGGTGGTGGTTCCGTAGGTTTGCATCTGGTGTAGTACCTGCAGCCTGTTTTTTGTTTGTTTGTTCATTTTGTTTTTTCCCAGCAGATGGCTGTGCTTTCCTCCCAGCTTGCAGTTTTCTGACTGAGTCCCCCTCTGGTGTCTCCTCATGTGCAGACTTGACCAGTTAGATTTGTCCCAGGCCTTCTGCACCCAGATCACTGAGCTGTTCCAGGTGTTCTCGTTCACATGGCTCCCTCAAACAAAAGCTGTAGCTGGCCAACAGGCCAACCCAGGCCAGTCTTGCAGAGGGAGGAATATCTAGCTCCTATTTCAGCACACAAACACATTTTTATGCTTTTTAGTGTTCTGAAACTGGGGGCTTTTCTCCTGCTCAATCTCAGGCCACAGAGCTCAGCTCAATGCCCCTGGGGTGTGTCTTAAAACACTAGAGGGTTGTGACTGGGCCTGTGTCTTCTTCTTTTGAGTCCTTAGAGTCAAAACTAGGTTGCGTTGGTGGAGCCAAACTGCTCCCAAGCCACCAACAAAACATGAAGGTGAGGCAGTTAATTATGTGCTGTGTGCATCCTCTTGCAGAAGCAGCCAGGCAGGCTACCTTAGGAGGGGGCAGCAGACAAGATGATATAAAGATAAAATGTGCCATGGTCTAACAGGAATGGAAGCCCTGCTTTTTCCTGGCCTAATAGTCAGCTGGGACTACAACCACTTAGAGAAAAATCAAGAACCTTAGTGGATGAGCATATGGTGACCAAAGGATCATATTTTGATGCAGCTTCTCTGTAGGCTATAAAATATTCTGGTGTTTGCACAGGTTTGAGTTCTACCTTCACCTACTCTCCATGCAGTTTTCTTTGTCAATTCAAAAGTTTGTGTGGGAAATTGGACCTCTTGTATTTAAGATCTTAGAGATCCACTGTGGGAATGTGATGCCCCAGTGTTTGTTCACTCATCCCTTCCTTAGGACCTGTTCAGGACTGTGAGCTGGTCCTTGTGCTTGCTGGCTGTATGTGAGTTTCCTAACTTCTTCCTTCTTTAGCCTCTGTGTCTGTGTCACCTATAAATTTGCAGTATTTTCTCTCAAAATATCTGTTCAAAGTGTGATGGTTTACTAAATATTTTGCTTTCTTTTTGTGTAATAGGTGCTTCCTTGCTTTATCTAGCCAGTCATCTTGTTCCTTTCCTTGAACTACAGTTTAGATAAAGTGGGCTGAACACACATACAAAACATTGTATCCAACAACAGCAAAGTATGTATTTCTCTCAAGCATACATGGAACATTCTTTGAGATAGGTCATATGTCAGTCCATAAGTGAAGTAATAACAAATTTCAGAAGATATAAATTATATTAAGCATCTTCTTTGACTACGATGGTATGAAACTATAAATCAATAAGAAGAAAAATACAGGAAAATTCTCAAATATATGGAAATTAAACAGCATGCTACCAAACAACCCATGGATTAAAGGAGAACTGAACAGATAAATAAAATAATACCTTGAGAGAAAATAAAATTGAACCACAACATTCATAAACTGTTGAGATGCAGCAAAAGTAGTTCTAAGAGAGAAGCTTATTGTAGTAAATGAATACATCAAAAATGAATGAAGATCTCAAACAACCAACCTAACATAAGATCTCAAGGAGCTGAGTGAAGATGTTTAAACTAAGTCCAAAGTTATTGTAAGAAGACAGAAACAAAGATCAGAGCATAAATAAAATAGGGACCAGTAAAACAACAGGAAAGATAAACAAGAGTTGGTTTTGTAAATGATAAACAGAATCAACAAATCTTTAGCTACACTATAAAAGAAGAGATATTTAAATAAACAAAATTAGAAAAGTGAAAAGATATATTATAACTGATACCTCAGAAATACAAAGGATACATTACAACTGATAGTACAACAATACAAAGGATCATAAAAAACCATTATGAGTAATCACACACTGCCAAATTGGATGATCTAGAATAAATGAATAAATTCATACAATTATATAATCTACTAAAACTGAATCATGAAGAAATAAAGAATCTTATACCAGTAATAAAAAGATCTAATTAGTATTCAAACCCCCCCAAAAAAAGAAAAATCCAGAATTAGACAGCTTTGTGGCTGAATTTTATCAAATATTTAAGAAAGAACTAATACAAATCCTGGTAAATATTTTTTTATAAATTTAAATTCAGGGAATATTTTTAAAAACATGCCCTAGGCAAGAAATGCCCTAACACCAGAGCCAGACACAAGTAGTCTGAGAAAAATAATTACAGGCAAATATCCCTGATGAACATAGATACAAAAAAAAAAGAAAGAAAGAAAGAAAACTTCAACAAAATACTAACACAACAAATTTAATACCAAATAAAAAGGGCCATTCATAATGACTAAGTAGGATTTTCCCTAAGATGCATAATTCAGCATACACTAATCAATAAATGTGAAGCAGTTTTTTAACAGAATGAAGGATAAAAATTTTATGATTATTTAAATACTGCACAAAAACATTAAAAAAGTCAACATTCTTTCATAATAAAAACTCTTGGCAAATCAGGTATAAAAGCAACCTACCTGAACAGAATAAAGGCCATGTATTACATGACCACAGCTAAAAGCAAATGCAAGAGTGAAAAGGTAAAACTTTTTTCTCTATGGTAAGAAACAAGACAATGATATTCAGTCACATTATTTCTACTCAATATATTACAAGAAGTTCTTAGCCAGAGCAATTAGGCATGAAAAAAAGCCATTCAAATTGGAAAATAAGAAGAAAATAGTGTCTGTTCTCAGATGACATAATTTACAATATGGAAAAACCATGACAGTCCACCAAAAAACTGTTAGAACAAATAAATTCATTAAAATTGCAGGATACAAAATCAGTGTACAAAAGTTAGTTGCATGTGTATATGTTAAAAACAAACTATCTTAAAAATATCAAGAAAGCAATCCTATGTAAAATATTTACAAAAATACTTTGGAATACATCTAACAAAGGAGTTAAATAATTTGTACACTGAACTCTATAACATTGATGAAGAACATTAAAGAAGATTCAAATAAATGGAAAGATTATTCCATGTTCATAGATTGAAAGAAATAATATTGTTAAAGTTTCATACTACTAAAAACAATCTGTGGATTCAGTGTGGTTTTTATCAAAATTCCAATGACCCTTTTCACAGGAATGAGTAGAATAATCCTAAAACTCATATGGAACCAGAAAATACCATAAATAACCTAAGCAATCTTGAGCAGAAAGAAAAAAGCTGAAAGCATCACACTACATGGTCACAATTCAACTACCAAGCTAATTTGATAATAATCAAAACAGCGTGGTATGGCAGCAAAACAGACACATAGATCAACAAAACTTAAAGAAGGGACTAGATATAAATTTACTTATCTATGATTAACTAATCTTTGACAAAGATGCAAAGTACCCACAATGGGGAGAGGACAGTCTTTAATAAATAGTGCTGAAAATACCAGATATCCACAGGTAAAAGAATGAAATAGAGCACTTATCTCAACCCATAAACAAAAATCAATTGAAAATGGACAAAAGACTTAAACATAAAACCTAAAACTATAAAACTATTAGAATAAAACAGGAGAAAACCTTCATGAAATTGATCTTGACAAAGATTTCTTGGATTTGACCACAAAAGCACAGGCAACAAAAGCAAAAATAGACAAATGAGATTACATGACCTAAAAAGCTTCTGTCGAGCAGAGGAAAAAAATTGTAGAGTGAAGAGAGAGCCTATGGGTTGAGATAAAACGTTTACAAACCATACAACAGGTAAGGGCTTACTTTCCAAGATATATAAATAACTCAAAACAACTCAACAGTAAGCAAAGGCAACAACAAATGAACCAATTTAAAAATGGCCATGGAATCTCAATACGTATTGCTCAAAAGAGAACATCAATGGACAGCAAAGATATATAAAAAAGTTCAACATCACTAATCATCAGGAAAATGAAAATTAAGATTACATTGAGATATTATTTCCGACCTGTTATAGTAGTTTTTATAAAAAAGATAAAAGATATTAAATATTGATGAGAATGTGGAGAAATGGATCATCTGTATACTGTTAGTGGGAATGTAAATTAGTATAATTATTATGGAAAATAGTATAAAGATACTACCAGAAAATAAAAATACCAAAAATTCCAGCAATTCCCCTTCTGAGTATATGTATTAATCCATCTTCACACTGCTATAAATATACTACTGGAGCCTGGGTAATTTATAAAGAAAAAATGTTTAATTAACTCACAGTTCTGCATAACTGGAGAAGCCTCAAGACACAATCATGGCAGAAGGCAAAAGGGAAGCAAGACACATTTTACATGGGAGCAGGCAAGAGCAAGGAAATGCCACACTTTAAAACCATTAGTTCTCATTAGAACTCACTCACTATCACGAGAACAGCATGGGGGGAACTACCCCCTTGATGCAATTACCTCTAACCAGGTTCCCCCTCAACACCTAGGGATTACAATTTGAGATGAGATTTGGGTGGGGACACAGTGCCAAACAATAGTCTTGTACACCTGCCCCCTCCCAAATCTCAGGTTCTTTCACATTTTAAAATCAATCATGTCTTCCAAACAGTCTTAAGTCATTCTAACATTAACTCAAAAGCCCAAGTCCAACATCTCATCTGAGACAAGGTCAGTCCCCTCCACCTATCAGCCTGTGAAGTCAAAAGCACGTTAGTTATGTTCAAGATACAATGGAGACATTGGGTTCCCATGCCGAATGTGTGAAATCGTCCAAGGCAAGGAAGCAACAGGCCCCATGCAAGTCCAAAACCCAGCTGTGAAATCCCCTTTGACTCCATGTCTCACACCCAGAGCATGCTGATGCAAGAGGTGATGCATGTAGGTGGGCCTTGGGCAGCCTTCCCCCTGTGGCTCTGCAGGGTACAGCCCTCATGGCTGCTTTCATGGGCTGGCATTGAGTACTTGTGATTTTCCCAGGTGCACGAGGCAAGATGTCAGTGGATCTATCATTCTGGGGTCTGGAGGATTGTGGCCCTCTTCTAACAGCTACACTAAGAAGTGCCCCATTGGTGACTCTATGTGGGGGCACCAGCCCCGCATTTCCTATTTTCACTACCCTAGCAGAGGTTCTCTGTAAGAGCTCCACCACTGCAGCAGACTTTTGACTGAACATCCAGGAATTTCCATACATCTTCTGAAATCTACGCAGAGGTTCTCAAAGCTCAGCTCTTGTCTTCTGCACACCTCCAGTTTCAACACCACGTGAAAGTCACTAAGGCTTGGGGTTATCATCCTCTGAAGCAATGGTCTAAGTTGTACCTTTGTCCGTTTTATACACAGCTGGAGCTGGAGTGGCGAGGACAGAGGGTGTCATGCCCTGGAGTTGCACAGAGCATCAGGGCCCTTGGCATGGCCCATGAAACCATATTTTCTCGTAGGTCTCTGGGCCTGTGATGGGAGGGGCTTCCCTGAAGATATCTGACATGACGTGGAGACATTGCATTATTTATGCAAATGTCTGCAGCAGGCTTGGATTTCTCCCAGAAGAAATGGGCTTTTCTTTTCTGTCACATGGTCAGCCTGCAAATTTTCCAAACATTTATGCTCTGCTTTCTCTTTAAACATAAGTTTCAATTTCAAAGCATCTTTACATGCATGAATATAATTGTATGCTTTCAGAAATAAAAGCAGGTTACCTTTTTAATGTTTTGCTGCTTAGAAATTTCTTCTGCCAGATACCCTAAATCATCTCTCTCAAGTTCAAAGTTCTACAGATCTCTGAGGGAGGGGCAAAATGCCACCAGTCTCTTTGCTAAAGCATAGCATGAGTGACCTTTACTCCTGTTCCCAATAAGTTCCTCATTTCCACCTGAGACCTTCTCAGTCTGGACTTCATTGTCCATATCACTATAAGCATTTTGGTCAAAACCATTCAAGTACCTAGGAAGTTCCAAATTTTCCCACATTTTTCTTAATTGTAACAGTCCTCCAAACTGTTACAATCTCTGCCTGTTACAGTTTCAAAGTCACTTCCACATTTTCTGCTTATCTTCACAGCAGTACCCCACTATTCTGGAACCAATTATCTGTATTAGTCCACTTTCACGCTGCTATGAAGATACTAACCGAGACTGGGTGATTTATAAAGAAAAAATGTTAAATTGACTCACAGTTCCACATGGCTGGAGAGACCTCAGGAAGCTTACAATAATGGCAGAAGGTAAAAGGGAAGCAAGGCACATCTTACATGGTGCAGATGAGAAAGAGTGTGAGGAAGTGCCACACTTTAAAACCATCAGCTTTCATGAGAGCTCACTATCATGAGAACAACATGGGAGAAACTGCCCCCATGATCCAATCTCCTCTCATTAGGTTTCTCCCTTGATACCTGGGAATTACAATTTGAGATAAGATTTGAGGGGAACACAGAACCAAATCATAGCAGTATATACCCAAAGGAAATGAAATAAGTATCTCAAAAACATAACCATACTCCCAGGTTGATTACAGCATTGTTCAAAATAGCCAAGATATGGAATCAAATTAAGCATTTATCAGTGTATATATGTATAATGAAAATGTCATGTATACCCACATTGGAATACTATTCAGTCTTGCAAAAGAAAGAAATCTTGTCGTTGGCAATAACATGGATGAATCTGATGGACATTCTGTTAACCAGAAAAGCCAGGATCCAAAAGAAAAGTACTGCATGATCTAATTTTTATATAGAATCTAAAAAACTCAAACCCATAGAAATGGAAAGTAGGATGGTAGTTATAAGCAGTGAATGGGTAAATAATGGGAAGATATTGATCAAAGCGTAACAAGATTTAGTTTGAGGAATAAGTTCTGGAGGTCTGTGGTACTTCATGTTGACTATAGTTTATAATGTACTCTGTACTTGAAAATTATTCTGGAAGTATATGTTAAAGATTCTCATCACAGAATGGTAAGTATATGAGGTGATGAACATATTAATCAGCTTGATTTAATCATTCCACATTGTATACATATATAAAAGCATCACGTTGTATTCCATGGGATATAGACAATTAAAACATAAATGGTCACTGAGCACATAAAAAGTTGCTCAACATCATTAGCCATTATGAAATGCAAATTAAAATTACAATGAGATAACATGCCACATCCACAAAAATGGCTCATTAGAAAACCTGTTTTCTGATCATGGTGTCTTGTTTTTGTAATCTCTACTACTCAGGAGGCTAAGGCAGGAGGATAACTTGAGGTTAGGGATTCCATACTAATCTGAACAATGTAATGAGCCTTTTCCTAAAAAATAAATAACTAAATAAAAATAAAACAATTACCCTGGTGCAGTGGTGGGTGCCTGTGGTCCCAGCTACTTGGGAGGCTGAGGCAGGAGGATTGTTTGAGCCTTAAGCCTAGGTATTAAAGGCTGCAATGAACTATGACTATACCATTGCATCCCAGCCTGGGTGACAGAGTAAAACCCCATCTCTAAAAAAGGTGTTTTTTTGTTTGTTTGTTTTTTGTTTTTTAATTTAAGGAGGATGTGGAGAAATAGAAACACTCTTACACAGTTGGTGGGAGTGTAAATAGGTTCAATCATTGTGGAAGACAGTGTGATGATTTCTCAAGAATCTAGAAATAGAAATTCTATTTGACCCAGAAATCCCATTACTAGGGATATACCCCCAAAATTATAAATTATTCTACTATAAAGATAAAAGCACATATATGTTCGTTGCAGCCCTGTGTACAATAGCAAAGACCTGGAACCAACCCAAATACCCATCAATAATAGGTTGGACAAAGAAAATGTGGTACATATACACCATGGAATATTATGCAGCCATAAAAAATGATGAGTTTGTATCCTTTGTAGGAACTTGGATGAATCTGGAAACCATTATTCTCAGCAAACTGACACAAGAACAGAAAACCAAACACCGTATGTTCTCACTCATAGGTGGGTGTTGAACAACGAGAACATGTGGACTCAGGGAGAAGAGCATCACACACTGGGGGCAGTTGGGGGGGATGGGGAGAGAGAGCAGGGGTGGGGAGGGATGGGAAGATGTCAAGGGAAAACATGGGGAGAATTGCCAGATATAGTATACACCTGAAGTAAAATAAATAAATTTTTTAAAAAAAGAAAGTTCAGGGAATAAATAAATCCAACACTTAATCAGAGAATGTTGAAAGGAATAGATTTTTAAGAAGCAAATGTAAAGCATAAAATATTCTGCTTCTACAATTGTTATAGGTTTCTTTGGGAGAGCAGAGAAGCAAGAGGATTCATCTGAGTGTTAGATAGTAAAGATGATAAATATAGTGGACTCATGTATTAGCAGTTAAAAGCAACTACAGGCCAGGTGTGGTGGCTCACGCCTGTAATCCTAGCACTTTAGGAGGCCAAGGTGCATGGATCACTTGGGGTCACGAGTTTGAGACCAGCCAGGCCAAGGGAAACCTCGTCACTACTAAAAATACAAAAATTAGCTGGGTGCGGTGGCACGTGCCTATAAACCCAGCTACTCAGGAGACTGAGGCAGGAGAATGGCTTGAACCTGGGAGGGGGAGGGGGCAGTGAGCTGAGGCAGCGCCACTGCACTCCAGCAACAGTCTCCAAACCCCAAAGGGAGACTTTTTTTAAAAAAAAAAAAAAAAAAAAGCAACTACAGTGTATAAAAGTGTATTCCAAAGCCTTGTTTAAGTAAAATTGTTTTATTATGGGATTTATTATTCTACTTGTTTTCACAAAAGACTGCATAGTGATGACATAATTTAGTAAGAGGTAAAAATCTAGGCCGACTGGCACTGCAACAGTTTAAGATGGGTCATGACAAGTGTTCTGAGGGTTTTGGGTGCAATGAAAACATCTATCAGAATAAATAAAGCTGATTCAAATGTGAAAAAAAAAACTTTAGAAAAAATTTTTTTAAATATTAAATCTGATGACATCACATGTTGGTATCAATGCACAGAAACTTGAAGTGTCATATATTACTGGTGGGAGTTAAATTTCTAGAACCACTTAAAATAGTGTCAATTTTGTATACATGTTCAACATATTTGTAATCTGTGTTCAAGAAATTCCACTCTTATTTATTTATTCAAAAAATGTCCATAATAAAATTTGTATAAAAATATTTATGACAGCTTTATTTATAATAACCCCAAACTGGAATTATCCCAAATATTCATCAAACAAGAGATTGTATAAGCAAATATTGTATATTTATGTATTGAGGTACTACTAAGAAATTTTAACAATGAGCTAATGATACATGCAACAGTGTAGATGAATCTCAAGAACATTTTGTTTATCCAAAAAATTCAAAAGAATACAGCCCACATTGTATAATCCCATTTATATGAATTTCAAGATTGGAAAATTAAAATATAGTAATAGATATCAGAAGAGTAGTTGTCTATAGGTGGTGAGGATTGACTGTATAAGCACATGAAGGATAATTCTGTGGTGACAAAAATGTTCCATACATTCATTAGAGTATACTTTACAATGGCTTATGAACCTACCAAAACTCATTAACTTGTGCATTTACATTTATTTTATGTAAATATACTTAAATTTAAAAAAAGGAACTGAAGAGTTTGAATAAAGTGTAACAAAAGTAGGTTATAACAACCCAACTATTGGAAATTCAGTATGACAAAAATTTATGGTTTCTCTACTGTTTAATCAACTAGAACAGAGAGCAAATACCAGAACTGCAGCAAATGTCATTGAATAAGATAAAGAAGTAAAACTTTCTTAAAAATAGACACCGACCATATTATTTTTTCTTCTCTAGTGTTTGAGAATCTGATACTTCAAGAGCATCTACTCTAAAATGTGAACATTTTGTTGAACTAAAAGGACAAGCCATTTTTTTTTAATATTGTTTGCTCAATGTTTTCAAAAAACTTTCATACCTTGGTCTATGTAGCACTATATAAAGCCATCTTTTCTAATCCTGCTCATGGTTGGCATTGTATTCTCCCATCCCCTCTACCAATAAATACTATAGAATGTTACATATTAATTATATTTTAGTATAATGTAGATATAGTGCAATATTTTTAGATATTAGTTACTCAATAACTTCATGTAATTGGGTGTATATTGATAATTTATATTTCAAGACAAATCAAATGATACATGTGTTTATATATGCATAGAGGATATAATGTTCTTTACATATAATATGATACTTTAACTTAAAATGTAAAATTATTATATTACATATTTATTAAATTGATCAAATTGTGACTCCAATAAACTTGAAGAAGATAAATTCTGTAAATTTCACTATAGAAAATTTGAACTAATTGGTTTATAGTTAATGTGAGACTATCTGGAGATATTTATAATATGACAAGAGTATACTCTTATAAATCAGAGCTAATTTGAATAAGTAGTGTAATGTATATTTGGACTGGTAAATCACTTCAACTTTAGTGTTAAAAAATAATGAAGATTAATAAGACACTTGTGCATTAAAGGCAAATGAAATACATATTTTAGGAATTATTTTTCTTGTATTTTATGCATTTAGCACCAGATAGAGATTTGTCATGAACAATATTTATTTTTATAAATTTTGTCTTGGATAATATTTGATGCCATTTTATGTTGTCTGATGTTATCAAATTCATAAATTGCATATAGAGCCTTACACAAGTTTGGTCAGGTTGATCAGAATTTGACCATGGTAAGTAATACTTAAAAGTTGACTCAGTTGGAGGAATCCAAGATGGCTGTTTAGGAACAGCTGAGGATTGCATCTCCCAGTGAAAGTGCAGAGGGTGAGTGGATGCCGCATATTTATTGCCCACAGACTAGGCAATTCCCAGGCGGAGGAGCTCCACGGGTCGCCAGCGCAGCTGTTTCGGCCAGCGTGGCTGTGCCAGCCGGCGCAGCTGCTTTGCCCCGTGTGGCTGATTTGTCAGCGCCCCGGAGCAGCGGTTCTCCATACAAAATACACCAATCTGGGTGCCCTTTTGGCTGGCAATTGGAGCCACAGGAAGTCGCCCATTTGTCTGTTTAAAAAGGGAACTGAGCAGGGAACCAGGACAGTAAATTCCAGGGCAAAAAAAGTGCCATGGATCTCAGTGTTGCTGTTTAAGCCAGTGCAGTGAGTTGCCGCAGGGGAAAAAACACATACCCTGGCGCCTCTTCAATAGGTGGCTG
>NW_016107978.1:385915-388335 GCF_001604975.1 Cebus imitator | reverse complement strand
GAAGACAGTGTGGTGATTCCTCAAGGACCTAGAAATAGAAATTCCATTTGACCCAGCAATCCCATTACTGGGTATATATCCAAAGGATTATAAATCATTCTAGTATAAGGACACGTGCACACGAATGTTCATTGCAGCACTGTTTACAATAGTAAAGACCTGGAAACAACCCAAATGCCCATCGATGATAGACTGGACAGGGAAAATATGGCACATATACACCATGGAATATTATGCAGCCATCAAAAACGATGAGTTCATGTCCTTTGTAGGGACATGGATGAACCTGGAAACCATCATTCTCAGCAAACTGACAGAAGAGCAGACGATCAAACACCACATGTTCTCACTCATAGGCGGGTGTTGAACAATGAGAACACATGGACACAGGGAGGGGAGCACTACGCACTGGGATCAGTTGGGGGGAAATAGGGGAGGGACAGTGGGGGGTGTGGAGTTGGGGAGAGATGGCAAGGGGAGAGATGCCAGATGTAGGTGATGGGGAGGAAGACAGCAAATCACACTGCCACGTGTGTACCTATGCAACAATCTTGCATGTTCTTCACATGTACCCCAAAACCTAAAATGCAATAAACTAAATAAATGGGAACAAAAAATAATAAATAAATAAAAGTTGACTCAATCAGGTGATATCTTCAAGATAGCAGAGTAGGAGGTATCAGCCTTCTTTTCACTGCTATATACACACACACACACACACACACACACATATATATTCACACACATATATATGCACACACATATATATACACACATATATATACACACACATATATATGTGTGTGTTTCTATATATAGCAATATATGCTATACAGCTTTCTCTCTATATATATACACACACATTTATTCACACACATATATATAAAATTGGGTCACACAGTCTTTAACGTCCCATTAAAAAATCTTCAACAACACAATACAGCAACAAAATAGGAAATTACTTACACATGAAAAACTGCTGGTAAGATTGGCATACCTGAAATGTCAGGAGATGGCTAGGAGCAAAGGAGAAAGGCAAAAAACAACAGTATCAGCCATGGGTGGAAATCACTGTAGTAATTTAGAAATCACCACAGTAATTTTCACCCTATGGCTGATACTGCAGCCTGTTGTATGGAGAACAATGGCATATCTTGCTGCTGATGTAAACAAATGCCATTTCTGCTGGGAAACTCCAGAGATTAGATATAAGGCTGTACATTCCCACTCCCACAAGAAGAAGCAGCTGGTGAGCCACTTTGGAATGGAAGCAGCCACTTCTTGGATCCTCACATTCACAACAAACCCAGAACCATGGCTCCTACAAAAGGGCCCATACTCTTATTTCAGACTCTGTAGCAACATTGTGTCTGCCCAATGCTCTCAGACACTAGAGCCTTCACCATAGCTTGCTGGTTTGAACTACTTACTTTTTCTTCTCTAGCCCTCACTGGAAAATGCCAACACTCCAGACAATGACTGAGTTGAATAGAGAGTTAAGCCCTGCCATGACACCAGAACTACACACCTGTGCTCTCATTATTGGCACTTCTGGATGCTTCCCAAATATCCATGTCTTGCATACTTTTACCAATGACGTAGTAGGAGTATATGCATTGCAGTCACCAGTGACATTACAACCCTGTATCCCAGAGTGATAGTACTGCCACAGGTGCCTGTGTTTCAGGCCTCATCTTAGTGGTCACTCCACAGGCACTACACATCAGACACTGGTCTCACCACAACTGTAAGGGAATACACAAGCCAAACCCAGTGCCAAAAAGGATCCTTTCAGCCACAACTCCTTCATTAGAAGAAAAGAAGGTTGATAGGACCATAGCATCCATCAACAATAAAGACCCCAGGAAGCCTCACTCCCATTGAAGACATCCACAGTTCAGCCATTGAGTATTCCTGAAATCTTCATCAGTATCAACCTCAGGAGGTAGAGGTTTAAAAAGACTACTTAGGTAGCATGCTTACTGAAACCAGAACTGCAGTTTACCACCCAGAAAGCACCTTTACACTCACCTTTAGAGGAAGGTTTTTCCACAGGGAAACTAGCTCATAAATTATGCATAATGTGACTTCTCTAGCAAATGCACAGAGATCAATGTAAAATTAAGGAGACATAACGCCACCAAAACAGTGCAATAATGTCTCAGTAGTTTCCCCCAGAAAAGAGACATAAACTGCCTGACAAATAATTCAGAATAATTGTTTTAAGGAACTCAGTAAATTTTAAGACAACACAGATAAACGATTTAATAAAATAAAGGGAAAATGAACATACAAAGAAATTTAACAGAGTGATTGAAATTATTTTAAAAACTCAAACATAAATTCTAAAGCTTAAAAAGCAATAAATAAAATAATAATGCAATAGAATCAACTACGGAATTAATCATGAAGAAGAAAGA
>NW_016107978.1:377841-385865 GCF_001604975.1 Cebus imitator | reverse complement strand
TAGTCAGAAGACTAAAAAGACAAAATAAAAGAAATGAAGCAACCCTATGGGATATATGCAACAGTTTTGAAAGAGCAAAGGTTCAAATTATAAATGTTAAAGAAGAAAAAGAAAGAGAAAAAGGAAGAAACCTTATTAAAAGAAATACCAGAAAAACTTTCAAATCCAAGGAAAGACAAAAATATCTAGATACAGAAAGGTCAAAAGCCTCTGATCAGATTTAATTCAAATAAGGCTAAACCAATACATATTATAAGCACTTTTTCCCAAATCTGTAAAGAAAGTCAATGGTAGATTGATGGGGATTGCAATGAATCTATAAATTACTTTGGGCAGTATGGCCATTTTCACAATATTGATTGTTCCTATCCGTGAGCATGGAATGTTTTTCCATTTGTGTCTAGTTAGAATTAGAAAAAAAAAATACTTCATATTTCATATGGAATGAAAAAAGAGCCCACATAGCCAAGACAATCCTCCTTAAAAAGAACATAGCTGGAGGCATCATGCTACCTGACTTCAAACTATACTACAAGGCTACAATTACAAAAATAGCATGGTACTGGTACCAAAACAGATACATAGACCAGTGAAACAGAACAGAGGCCTCAGTAATAACATGATATATCTACAATCATCTCATCTTTGACAAACCTGACAAAAATAAGCAATAGAGAAATGATACCCGATGTAATAAATAGTGTTTGGGAAACAGGCTAGCCATATGCAGAAAGCTAAATATGGATTCCTTCCCTACACCTTATACAAAAGTTAACTCTAGATGGATTAAAAACTTAAATGTAATACCTGGAACCATAAAAACCCTAGAAGAAAACCTAGGTAATACCATTCAGGACATAGGCATGGGCAAAAACTTCATGACTAAAACACCAAAAGCGATGGCAAAAAAAGTCAAAATTGAAAAGTGAAAACTAATTAAACTAAAGAGTTTCTGCACAGCAAAATAAACTATCCTCAGAGTGAGAAGGCAACCTACAGAATGGGAGAAAATTTTTGCAATCTATCCATCTGACAAAGGGCTAATATCCAGAATCTACAATGAACTTAAAGAAATTTACAAGAAAAAAAAACAAACAACCCCATCAAAAAGTGGGTGAAGGATATGAACGGAAACTTCTCAAAAGTAGACACTTATGCAGCCAACAAGCGTATGATAAAAAGCTCATCATTACTGGTAATTAGAGAAATGCAAATCAAAACCATATTGAGATACTATCTCATGCCAGTTAGACTGATGATAATTAAAAAGTCAGGAAACAACAGGTGCTGGACAGGATGTGGAGAAATCGGAACACTTTTACACTGTTGGTGGGAGTGTAAATTAGCTCAACCACTGTGAAAGACAGTGTGGTGATTCCTCAAGGATCTAGAACCAGGAATACCATTTGACTCTGCAATCCCATTCTTGAATATATATCCAAAGAATTATAAATCATTCTACTCTAAAGACACATGCACACTTATGTTAATGGCAGCACTGGTTTATAATAGCAAAGACTTGGAAGCAACGCAAATGCCCACCAATGATACACTGGATAAAGAATATATGGCACATATCCACCATGGAATACTATGTAGCCATAAAGATGGATGAGTTCATGTCCTTTGCTGAGACATGTATGAAGCTGGAAACCATCATTCTCAGCAAAGTAACACAAGAACAGAAAACCAAACACCGCACATTCTCACTTTCTTACTCATAAGTGGCTGTTGAACAATGAGGACACATGGACACCTAATGCAGATGACAGGTTGATGGGACACAGCAAAACACCATGGCACGTGTATACCTATGTAACAAACCTGCATGCTCTGCACATGTACTCCAAAACTGAAAGTAGAACATATATATACACACATATATATATGTGTGTATATATATGTATGTGTCTCTTTTAGTTAAATTTTAAAAAGATAAGTTAAATTAAACATTGGCCCTTCATAAATCTGATGTGGATTTAATACAAAGTAATATATGTTTATTATGAAAAATAAGTAGATAATTTTATAGAAAGATGAGACAATCAATATTTTTAGGTAAATTGAATTTTTTATTAAATAATTTTTTGGCAATAATTTTTACTGTATTTTTTATAGCAAATAATTAAGTGGGTGTAAAAGATAAAAAGAAAACTCAAAAACTGAAGGCAAAGAAAGGATCTGAAAGCAGAAAGAGAATCATCACTGCCACAGCAGACATGCACAGCAAAGCCACTGAAATCTTCATCAGAATCAACCTCAACTGAGAGCTACACGGAGACTACTTAGATGGCAGCCTCACTAGCACCAGAAACATTGCACATCACCTATTTGGAAAAAGCAAATTACATATAATGGAGCTTCAATAAGAATAGCAGCAGATTTCTCAGAAGAGACGTTACAGTTCAGGACAGAGTGAGAAAATAAATTCAAAGTCCTAAAGGATAAAAATTGCAAGTCAAGAACACTTTACTTGGCAAAGCTGTCCTCCAAAAATGAAAGATGTAGACTTTCCCAGACAAACAGAAACTAATGTAGTTCATCACCACCAGAACTGACTTATAAAAAATGTTGAAGGGAGTTTTTTAAAGCTCAAATAAAAGAATAATAATTATAAACATACATGAAAGTAGAAAACTCGCTGGTAAAATAACACAGTCAAATTCAGAATTTTTAATACTGCAATAGTGCTGTGTTAAGTCACTTCTATTTTTAGTATGAAGGGTAATATAGAAAATTATAAAGAAATAATTATAGCTACAATAATTGTTTAAGGGACATACAATATAAAAAGATGTGATTGTAATATCAATACAAAAAATATGTGGATGTTTAGATTAAACATGAGTTATTTTATTTAATGAAGATTAAGATATTATCAACTCAAAATAGACTGCTATAACCATAAAATGTTTTATGTAAGCCTTGTGGTAATTGCAAAGCATATAGTAGATCCAAAAAAGATAAAAAGTAAAGAGCAAAAGCATATCACTAGAGAAAATTATTTAATCATAAAGGAAGACAGCAATTAAGAAAAACAATCTGCAAAAAACTATAATAAAATTAACAAAATTGCAGTAGAAAACCATTACCTATCACTAATTAGCTTGACTGTAAATAGGTTAAATTTATTTTTATATCAAAGGACATACAGTGACTGGAATGTAAGATAGAACATTGAACTACATACTGCCCAAAAGAGTCTCAATTCACCTTTAATGACACAAAAGGGATGAAAGTAAATAATGAAAATTTCTGGTTCTAAATTGGTGGTATAGAAGCAAGCTGACTTCATCTACACCACTGCGCTCCATAGAAAACCAAAAGCAAATATATAGCACTGAGAGTTTTCATCAAAATAACTCAGAATTCAGATTTGAGAATAAAATGATTCCATTCTGGGATACAAAAAAAGTGTAAAAAACTCTAAGAAGGTAGTATGAGAATCAGATTTCCACATTCACAATGTCCCACAACCATTCTGCCTGCATAAGCAAGTGAAAAATATTCCTTTAACTCATAATTTCTACACTATAAAAAGTGAGATCAAGGTGGTCATCCAGCATTTCTACAATCTTCACAGCCCTGAAGGGAAACATGTCCTTTAACCCATGAAAAGCATCATGACTACCTAAAGGAAGAAACAGTCCTGAATTCAGGCAGAGAGAAAGCAGAGTGGTATAACTATTATCCTCAGCCCTGGAAACTCAGTTCTGTAGTTCATCCAAAGGAGATGTCAAGTGAGAATGGTTTCTCAGCTGCATGACACTGTAGGTGGTATGCTCCACAGGATTCCTGTATACAAATCTTTAGCTAACCTTCACACGTTGACAGGGTAAGTTCTGTGAAACTTTCTCCATTATTTATTTGTGCCAAGGTGAACCTGGGCTTAAGTTGCCACCTAGAGCTGAAAAAAAAGACAGTGCCCTAATGCACTGTTTACCAAGAAAATATATTCAATAAAACAAGACAGCAAATTTTGAGCTCTATGACCAAGGAATCAAAATAGCAGTTTTCAAAAAACTCAGTGCTTTTGAAGATAGCAATGAAAAGCAATACAGAAATTTATGAGGGAAAATTAAGAAATAAAACTTAGAAATAATAATAAAACAATCCAGAGATCTTAGAATTCAGAAACACATTTGCTAAACCTAATAACTCATTAGAGGACCCCAACAGCAAAATGGAGCAACGAGAAGAATAATCAGAGAGCTTGAATACCCGTTATTTGGAAATGCACAGTCAGAAGAGAAAAAGTTTTAAGGAAAGAATAAAAAGAAATGAAGACCATCTATAAGATAAAGAAAAATTACAACACAAGATCAAATTTAAGAATTATTGGCCTTCTAAAAGGAGCTAAGAAATAGCAAGGATTTAAAAACGTATTCAAAAAAATAACAGAAATTTTCTCAAAACTTGAGAAAGTTATAAATATCAAGGTACAGGAAGGTCTAAGAACACCAAGGTTATTTAATCCAAATAAGATTACCCCAAGGCATATGACAATCAAACTCTCAAAGGTAAAGTACAAAAAGTTTATCCTAAAAGCAGAAAGAGAATAGTAACAAATAACATATAAAAGAACTCACATTTATCTGGCACAGACTTCTCAACAAAAACCACACAAGCCAGTAGGTAATAAGTTGACACTTTCGAATAATTCAAAGAAAAAAATCCTACATCCAAGAACATTGTATCCAGAAAAACTGTTATTCAAATTTGGGGGGGGGGGGAGATATTTATTCCCAAACAAAAGCTGAGAGAATTCATCACCACCAGACCTAAGTGTGCAGTTCACTCATAACTCTAGCATGAAGCCCAAAAGATAAATCTATCAAAGCAATAAGAGCTATAACAACCTATTAAGAGACAGGTAATATATAACTATGTAATTTCATGCAACCAAGAGTCACAATGTGTGTGGAAGGGGTAGAGTTAAAGTGTAGAAATTTGTGGGTTTTGCCTTTATTTGTTTTCATTCTTGTATTTGTGATCTAAGATAAGTTGTCATCTCTTCAAAAGAACTCATATTTATAAGACTTTTTTGTAGGCTTCATGGTAACAATCATGCAAAAACCAATAAGACATACAGTGACTTAAATATAAAATAGAAGATTTGACTACATTCTGCCTAAAAGAGCCTTACTTCACCTTGAAGGACAGAAAATAGACAAAAATAAATAATGAAGATTTTCAAACAGAAAGCAACAACAACAACAGCATCAACAAAAAAGTCCCCACAAAATCCCCATCCAAATGTCAGCAGTCTCAAAGGTTAAAACTAGATAAACTCACAAAAATGAGAAGAATTAACAAGAAAACAAGAAAAACTCAAAACCAGAGGCCCTCTTTTTTTCCAGATGATTGCCACACCTTTCCAGAAAGGGCAAGGAACTGGGCAGAGGGTGAGATGAGTAAATTGACAGAACTGGGCTTTAGAGTGTGGATAATAACAAATTTTGCTGACCTTAAGGGGTATATTTTAACCCAATACAAAGAATCTAAGAACTATGATAAAACATTACAGGAGCTGTTAAGCAGAATAAATAGTTTAAAGAGGAACAAACAATCTAATAGAGCTGAAAAACACAAGAGAACTTCACAATGCAAACACAAGTATCAATAGCAGAATAAACCAGGCAGAGGAAAAATTTCAGAGCTTCAAGACTATCTTGCTGAAATATGACAGGCAGACAAGATTAGAGAAAAACAAAGAATAAAAAGGAATGAATAAAAGCTTCAAGAACTATGGGACTACATAAAAACAGCAAACCTACAACTAAAAGAAATGGAGAGAATGGAGTCAACTTGAAAAAGTTATTTCAGGATATTATCCAGGGGAACTTCCCCAAACTAAAGTCACACCTACATTCAAGTCAGGAAATACAGAGAACCCCAGTAAGATAATCCATGAGAAGATCAACTCCAAGACAAATAATTGTCAGGTTTTCCGAGGTCAAAATGAAGGATAAATGTTAAGAGCAGCCAGAGAAAAATCTCATGTCACCTACAAAGGGAATTCCATACAACTAACCTCTCAGCAGAAACTCTCCAAGCCAGAAGAGATTGGGAGCCAATATTCAACAATTTTAAAGAGAAGAAATTTCCAATGGACAATTTCACATCTACCCAAACTAAGCTTAATAAATGAAAAAGAAAATTCTTTCCAGACAAGCAAAAGCTGAGGGAATTAGTCACCACCAGGCCTGCATTATGAGAGTTGCTAAAGGAAGCAGTAAATATGGGAAGAAAAAAACATTACAAGCCACTGCAAAAACATACTGAAGTACAAAGATCAATGACACTATGAAGCAACTACACTAACAAGTATGCAAAATAACCAGCTAGCATCATCATGACAGGATCAAATTCACACATATCAATATTAACCTTAAATGTAAATGGGCTCAATAACCCAATTTGAGACATTGATCACCACCTATGGAAGTCTGTCCTGCAGAGCCTGACTCAGCGACAGATGAATAAATAAACTCGCACACAGTACAGTGAATTGAGTGGGCTAGGGAGATAATCAGCTGCTCTCAGAGGGTGATTGCAGCTAACAGACCCATACTGCCTATTCTCTCTCACATTTATTCAGTATAGATTTAATAACAGATGTTCTAAGTCAGCTTGCTTGTGAATAATTAACAAGGTTAAAAGAGTGGTTTTGAAGATGGCTGATTAGGAGCAGCCCAGGATTGCCGCTGCCAGTGAAAGGGTGAGTGTATGCTGCATTTCCAGGCGGATATTTACTGCCCACAGACCAGGAGATTCCCAGGCAGAGGAGACCCACCGATTGCCAGTGTGGCTGGTTTGGCTGGCACAGATGTTTTGGCTGCCATGGCTGTTTTCGCTGGTGCAACATTTTAGCCAGCACGGCTGTTTTGCAGGTGCCCCAGTGCTGCAGTTCTCCCTACAAAATACACAGGTCCGGGTGCCATTTTTAGCTGACGATTGGAGCTCTGGGAAGGCAGAGTTGCCCATTCATCTGATTCCAAAGGGGACTGAAAAAGGGAGCCAGGCCAGTAGATTCCCAGGCAATAAAGTGCCACGAATCTCAGTGCCGCTGTTTCAGCTGGTGCAGTGCATTGCTGCATGGGAAATCACACAGATCCTGAACTCCACAGCAGCTCAGCAGACAGTGATTAAGCTGCCTCCTCACTGGGCAGGGCAGCCCTGAAAAATGTCAGCAGCACAACAGAAACCCATAAATAAATCCCTAACTCCCAGGGACACAGCACCTGGGAAAAAAAGGGGGGGGGGCTTATGAGTTCTGCTGCAGCAGACTTAAACGTACCTGCCCAGTAGCTCTGAATGAACAATGGAGCTCACAGCCCAGCACTTGAGCTCCTATAAAAAATAGACTGCCTCTGCAAGCAGCTCCCTCACCCCCTATATATCCAAAGAGTCACCTCATAAAGGAAAGCTCAGACGGACATCTGGTGGGTATCCTTCTGGGACAAAGATAGCAGAAGAAGAAACTGGCAGCAACCCTCACTGTTCTGCAACTGCTGCAGGTGATCCCCAGGCAAGCAGGGCCTGGAGTGGGCCTCAGCAGTCATACAGCAGAGGGGCCTGAATGGTAGAAGGAAAACTAAGAAACAGAAAGAAAGAAATTCATCATCAACAAATGGGACATCCACTCAGAGACCCAATCTGAAAGTCAAGAACTACAAAGATGATGTGTGCATAAATCCACAAAGATGGGAAGAAACCAGTGTAAAAGGGAAGAAAACACCCAAAACCAGAATGTCTCTCCTCCTACAAGGGATTACAACTCCTCACAGGCAAGGGAACAAGGCTGGATGGAAAATGAGTGTGATGAATTGACAGAATTGGGCTTCAGAAGGTGGGTAATAAGAAACTTCTGTGAGCTAAAAGAACATGTTCTAACCCAATACAAAGAAACCAAGAACCTTGAAAAAACGTTTGATGAAATGCTAATGAGAATAAACAATTTAGAGAGGAATATAAGTGAATTGATAGAGCTGAAAAACATAACATTAGAACTTCACGAAGCA
>NW_016107978.1:370561-376957 GCF_001604975.1 Cebus imitator | reverse complement strand
ATCCATCAGTGTGCTGTATCCAGGAAACCCATCTCACATGCAAGGATACACAAAGGCTCAAAATAAAGGGATGGAAGATTTATCAAGCAAATGGAGAGCAAAAAAAAGCAGGAGTAACAATTCTCATCTCTGATAAAATAGACTTTAAACCAACAAAGATCAAAAGAGACAAAGAAGGACATTATATAGTGGTAAAAGAATCAATGCAACAGGAAGAGCTAACAATCCTAAATAAATATGCAAGCAATACAGGAGCACCCAGATACATAAGGCAAGCTTTAATGACTTACAATGAGACTTAGACTTCAACACAATAACAGTGGGAGACTTTAACACCCCATTGTCAATATTAGACCAATCAATGAGACAGAAAATTAACAAAGATATCCAGGATTTCAACTCAGACCTGGACCAAGGAAACCTAACAGACATTTACAGAACTCTCCGCCTCAAATCCACAGAATATACATTCTTCTCAGCACCACATCACACCTACTCTAAAATCGACCACATAATTGGAAATAAATCACTCCTCAGCAAATGCAAAAGAAAGGAAATCATAACAAACAGTCTCTCAGATCACAGTGCAATCGAGTTAGAACTCAGAATTCAGAAACTAACTCAGAACCGCACAGCTTCATGGAAACTGAAAAACTGGCTCTCCAATGTTGACTGGATAAACAATGAAGTGAAGGCAGAAATAAAGTTGTTCTTCAAAACCAACGAGAATGAAGATACAACATACCAGAATCTCTAGGGCACATTTGAAGCAGTCTCTAGGGTAAAATATATAGCAATGAATGCCCACATGAGAAGCAACGAAAGATCTAAAATCGACACCCTATTGTCAAAATTGAAAGAGCTAGAGGAGCAAGATTTTAAAAAACTCAAAACCTAGCAGAAGACAAGAAATAACTAAGATCAGAGCAGAACTGAAGGAGATGGAGACATAAAAACCCCTTCAAAAAATCAATAAATCCAGGAGCTGTTTTTTTTTTTTGAAAAAATCAACAAAATAGACCACTAGCCAGATTAATAAAAAAGAAAAGAGAATAATCAAATAGAGGCAATAAAAAACGATAAAGGGGATATCACCACAGATTCCACAGAAATATAAACCATCAATAGAGATTATTACAAACAACTCTATGCACATAAACTAGTAAACCTGGAAGAAATGGATAAATTCCTGGACACTTGCATCCTCCCAAGCCTAAACCAGGAAGAAGTCAAAACCCTGAATAGATCAATAACAAGGTCTGAAGTTGAGGCAGCAATTAAGAGCCTGCCACCCAAAAAAAGCCCAGGTCCAGATGGGTTCACAGCTGAATTCTACCAGACATACAAAGAGAAGCTGGTACCATTCCTTCTGAAACTATCCCAAACAATACAAAAAGAGGGGATCCTTCCGA
Organism: Cebus imitator; assembly: GCF_001604975.1. NCBI lineage: Eukaryota > Metazoa > Chordata > Mammalia > Primates > Cebidae > Cebus > Cebus imitator. The sequence continues at coordinate 375,545 of NW_016107978.1, read as the reverse complement.
AATCATTTTATGAGACCAACATCATCCTGATATCAAAACGCAGCAGAGACTCAGCAAGAAAAGAAAACTTCAGGCCAATATCCATGATGAACATAGATGCAAAAGTCTGCAATAAAATACTGGCAAACTGATTGCAACAGCACATCGAAAAGCCTATCCAGCATGATCAAGTAGGATTCATCCTGGGGATGCAAGGCTGGTTCAACATACCCAAGTCTATAAACATAGTCCACAACGTAAACAGAACCAAAGACAAAAACCACATGATTACCTCAATAGATGCAGAGAAGGCCTTTGACAAAATTCAACAGCTCTTTATGATAAAAACTGTCAATAAACTAGGTATTGACAGAACGTATCTCAAAATAATAAAAGCTATTTATGAGAAACAAACAGCCAATATCATACTGAATGGGCAAAAACTGGAAGCATTCCCTTGGAAATCTGGCACTAGACAAGGAAGCCCTCTCTCACCACTCCTATTGAATATAGTATTGGAAGTTCTAGCCAGAGCAATCAGGCAAGAAAAAAAATAAATAAAGGATATTCAAATAGAAAAGGAGGAAGTCAAATTGTCTCTATTCGCAGATGACATGATTGTATATCTGGAGAACCCCATCATCTCAGCTCAAAATCTCCTGAAACTGATAAGCAACTTCATGAAAGTCTCAGGATACAAAATCAATGTGCAAAAATCACAAGCATTCCTATACACCAATAACAGACTTAAAGAGAACCACATCAAGAATGAACTGCCATTCACAATTGCTACAAAAAGAATAAAATACCTAGGAATACAACTAACAAGGAACATAAAGGACCTCTTCAAGTACAACTACAAACCACTGCTCAACTAAATAAGAGAGGAAAGAAACAGATGGAGAAACAATCCCTGTTCATGGTTAGGAAGAATCAATATTCTGAAACTGTCTATACTGCCCAAAGTAATTTACAGATTCAATGCTCTCCCCATAAAGCTACCAATGACCTTCTTCACAGTACTGGAAAAAACCACCTTAAACTTCATATGGAACCAAAAGAGAGCCCGCAGAGCCAAGTCAATTCTAAGCAGAAAGAACAAAGCAGGAGGCATCACACTACCAGACTTCAAACTATACTACAAGGCTACAGTAGTCAAAACAGCATGGTGCTGGTACCAAAACAGAGATATAGACCAATGGAAAAGAACAGACACCTTGGAGGCAACACAACACATCTACAACCATCTGATCTTTGACAAACCTGACAAAAACAAGCAATGGGGAAAGGAGTCCCTGTTTAATAAATTGTGTTTGAAAACTGGCTAGCCATGTGCAGAAAGCAGAAACTGTACCCCTTCCAAACACCTTACACTAAAATTAACTCCACATGGATTAAAGACTTAAAATACGACCCAACACTATAAAAACCCTAGAAAAAAATCTAGGCAAAACCATTCAGGACATAGGCATAGGCAAGAACTTCATGACCAAAACACCAAAAGCATTGGCAACAAAAGCCAAAATAGACAAATGGGACCTAATCAAACTTCACAGCTTCTGCAAAGCAAAAGAAACAGTCATTAGAGTGAATCTGCAACCAACAGAATGGAAAAAACTTTTTGCAGTCTACCCATCTGACAAAGGGCTGATATCCAGAATTTACCAAGAACTAAAACAGATTTACAAGAAAAAACCAAGCAAGCCCATTTTAAAGTGGACAAAGGATATGAACAGACGCTTTACAAAAGAAGACATACATGAGGCCAACAAACATATGAAAAAATGCTCATCATCACTGGTCATTAGAGAAATGCAAATCAAAACTACACTAAGGTATCTCACACCAGTTAGAATGGTGATCATTAAAAATCTGTAGACAACAGATGCTGGAGAGGATGTGGAGAAATAGGAACAATTTTACACTGTTGGTGGTAGTGTAAATTAGTTCAAACATTGTGAAAGACAGTGTGGCGATTCCTCAAGGATCTAGAAATAGAAATTCCATTTGATCCAGCAATCCCATGACTGAGTGTATATCCAAAGGATTATAAATCGTTCTACTATAAGGACACATGCACACAAATGTTCATTGCAGCGCAGTTTACAATAGTAAAGACCTGGAACCAACCCAAATGGCCATTGATGATAGACTGGACAGGGAAAATGTGGCACATATACACCATGGAATATTATGCAGCCATCAAAAACGATGAGTTCATGTGCTTTGTAGGGACATGGATGAACCCGAAAGCCATCATTCTCAGCAAACTGACACAAGAACAGAAAATCGAACACCACATGTTCTCACTCATAGGCAGGTGTTGAACAATGAGAACACATGGACACAGGGAGGAGAGCATCACACACTGGGGTCTGTTGGGGGGAAATAGGGGAGGGACAGTGGGGAGTAGGGAGTTGGGGAGAGGTAGCATGGGGAGAAATGCCAGATATAGGTGATGGGGGGGAAGGCAGCAAATCACACTGCCATGTGTGTACCTATGTAACCATCTTGCATGTTCTTCACATGTAGCTCAAAACCTAAAATGCAATAAAAGAAAAAAAAAGTGGTCATAGGACATGAGCAGACACTTCTCTAAAGAAGAGATATATGCAGCCAAAAAGCATATTTTTTAAAAAAGCTCAACATCACTGATTATTAGAGAAATTCAAGTCAAAAGCACAATGGGACATTATCTCATGCCAGTTAGAATGGTGATTAATAAAAATTCAAGAAACAGCAGATGCTTGCAAGGCTCTGGAGAAATAGGAGCATTTTTACACCTTTGGTGGGAATGTAAATTTGTTCAACCATTGTAGAAGACATTGTGGTTATTCCTCAAAACCTAGAACAAGAAATACCATTTGGCCCAGCAATCCCATTGCTGGGTATATATCCAAAGGAATATAATCATTCTATTATAAAGATATTTGCATGCATATGTTTATTGCAGCACTATTTACAATAACAAAGATATTAAATCAACCCAAATGCAGATCAATGATAGACTGGGTAAAGAAAATGTGGTACATATATACCAGAGTATACTATGCAACCATAAAAGAGAATGACATCATATATTTTGCAGAGACTTGGATGGAGATAAAAAGCCGTTATCCTCAGCATGCTAACACAGGGACACAAAAACAAACACTACATGTTCTCACTCATAAGTGGGAGCTGACAAATGAAATACATGGACACAAAGAGGGGGAAATCATACACTAGGACCTGTTGAGGGGGTGGGGGAAAGTACAGAATCAGGATAAACAGCTAATGCATGTGGGGCTTAATACCTAGGTGATGGGTTGGTAGGTGCAGCAAACCACCATGGCATACATTTACCTATGTAATACACCTGTACATTCTGCACATGTATCCCAGAATTTAAAATTAAATTAACGTAAAAGAAATGATGCAACCGAAGGAACAAGAAAAACAAAAACAAACTCAAAATAAGTAGAGGAAAATAAATAATAAGGATCAGAGCAAAACTAAATTACATCTAGAATAAAAAATACAATAAAGTAAAATAATATAAAATCGAGACTAAAAATACAATAAAGGAGGTCAATGAAATGAAACATCAGCATTTTGAAAAGATAAAATCTAGAGACATTTGGTCATACTAAGAAAAAAGAGAAAAGACACAAATACAATCAGAAACAAAAGGGAGACATAATCACTGAGACTTCGGAAATGCAGAATTATTAGACACTATAATAAACAACTATATGGAAACAAATTGGAAAATCCAGAAACAACGAATAAATTCCTGAACACAGGTAACTTACCAAGATTGAAACATAAAGAATAGAGAACCTCAACAAATAATGAGTAATGAGATCAAAGTTGTAATAAAAAGTATCTCAGCAAAGAAGACTCCAGAACCGGATTACTTCACTATTGAATTCTACCAAATCTTTAAAGAAGCCCTAATACTAATTATACTCAAACCATAAAAGAATATAGAATATTTCCAAACATTCTAGAAGGCCAGCATTACCCTGATACCAAAATCAGATAAGGACACAACAAAAAGGAATATCACAGGCCAAAATCACTGATGAACATAGACACAAAAATGCTCAACAACATACAAGCATACTGAACCCAACAACATAATTAAAAAATTATTTACCATGATAAAGTGGGATTCATTCCAAGGATTCAAGAATGATTCAACACATGCAAAAGAGTAAAGATAAAACATCACATTAACAGAACAAAGGAAAAAAGTCGTTAACAGAATTATTATTTCAATAGATGTTGAATAATTATTTGTTGAATTGATAAAATCCAACATCCATTTTTAATTTTAAAAGCCCTCAAGAGAGATCCAAGATGGCTGATCACTAGCAACTCGGGATTGTAGCTCCCAGTGAAAGCGCAGAGAATGAGAGGATGCCACACTTTCAGTCAAATTTTTGTTGCTCACGGACCAGGAGATTCCCAGCAGAGGAGCCCGACGGCTCACCAGTGCAACTCTTGTGGCTGGCGTGGCAGTTTTGCCATCACCTCAGGCGCAGCAGTTCTTGGTGCAGAGTCAGAAAAGCACCATCAATCTTAATGCCGCTGTTTTAGCCAGTGCAGTGGGTTGCTCAGATTCTGGCGTTGGGAATCAACAAGTTGGACATCCACTCAGAAACTTAATTAGAAAATCGATAATTACAAAGACGACAGATGGATAAATTTATAACAAAGGGAAGAAGCCAGCCTGAAAAGGCTGAAATACCCAAAATCAGAACACCTCTCCCTCTACAGGAGATCACAGTTCCTCATGAGCAACGGAACAAGGCCTGATGGAGAATGAGTGTGTTCCATTAACAGAAGTAGGCTTCAAGAGGTGGTTGATAAGAAACTTCTGTGAGTTAAAAGAACTTGTTCTAACCCAATGCAAAGAAACTAAGAAAAAAGGTTTGATGAAATGCTAACTAGAATAAGCAGCTTAGAGAAGAATATAAATGAATTGATCGAGCTGAAAAACACAACACGAGAACTTTGC
>NW_016107978.1:365282-370541 GCF_001604975.1 Cebus imitator | reverse complement strand
CAACTTAATGAAATAAAACGAGAAGACAAGATTAGAGAAAAAAGGATAAAAAGGAATGAGCAAAGTCTCCAAGAAATATGGGACTATGTGAAAAGACCTAATCTACGTTTGATAGGTGTACCTGAATGTGACGAAGAGAATGAATCCAAGCTGGAAAATATGCTTCAGGGTATTATTCGGGGAAACTTTCCCAACCTAGCAAGGCAGGACAAAATTCAACTCCAGGTAATACAGAGAACACCACAAAGATATTCCTCAAGAAGACCAACCTCAAGGCACATAATCATCAGATTCAGCAGGAGAAATTGAAGGAAGAAATTGAAGGATAAATTGAAATGAAGGAGAAAATACTAAGGGCAGCCAGAGACAAAGGTCAGGTTACCCACAAAGGGAAGCCTATCAGGCTCACAGCAGATCTGTCAGCAAAAACCCTACAAGCCAGAAGAGAGTGGGGGCCAATATTCAACATCCTTGAAGAAAAGAACTTTCAACCCAGAATTTCATATCCAGCCAAACTAAGTTTCATAAGTGAAGGAAAAATAAAATCTTCTGTGGACAAGCAAGTACTCAGAGATTTCATCACCACCAGGCCTGCTTTACAAGAGCTTCTGAAAGAAGCACTACACATAGAAAGGAACAACCAATACCAGCCTTTCCAAAAATATACCAAGAAGTAAAGAGCATTAACATAATGAAGAATTTACATCAACGAATGTGCAAAACAGCCAGCTAACATCAAATGGCAGTATTAAACTCACATATATTATTTTCAATCCTAAATTCAAATAGACTAAATCCCCCAATCAAAAGACACATCCAAATCCCATCAGTATGCTGCATCCAGGCCCATTTCACATGAAAGGATACACAAAGACTCAAAACAAAGGGATGGAGAAAGATTTACCAACCAAATGGAGAGCAAAAATAAATAAATAAATAAATAAATAACAGGAGTTGCAATTCTTGCCTCTGATAAAATGGACTTTAAAGCAACAAAGATCAAAAGCGGCAAAGAAGGACATTACATAATGATAAAAGGATCAATGTAAGAAGAAGAGCTAATGATCCTAAATATATACGCACCCAATACAGGAACACCCAGATACATAAGACTTATAAAGAGACTTAGGCTCCCACACAATAATAGTGGGAGACTTCAACATCAATATTAGACAGATCAATGAAACAGAAAATTAACAAGGATATCCAGGACTTGAACTCAGATCTGGAACAAGTAAACTTAATAAACATTTATAGAACTCTCCACTTTAAATACACAAAATATACACTCTTATCAGTACTACATCACACCTAATTACAGGTTTAAATGAAATATTAGTTGGCTGCTTGTTTGTTATTTTCTTCCCTCTTTTTTTCATGTCTCCATTGTTAAGCACAATTATTGGCATCCCCATTTTTAGACTGCATTCTAGCCCGGGCAGTAAAGCAACACTCCCTTTCTCTTTCCCTCTTCCTCTTTCTTCCTCTCCTTCATTCTTTTTTTTAAATTATCCTTTTTACTTTCTTTTTCTCTCTTTCTTTTTTCTTTTTCTTTTTAAAAAAAATTGAAAAGAAAAAAAGATTCAAATTGGTAGCACATAGCTTCAAATAAACATTTACGAGTTTAAAAAATACATAAAAATAAAAGCCCTCATCAAAATGGGTATAGAATGAACATATTTCCAAATAAGAAGTCAGTATTTTACAAACACACAGCTAGCATTGTACTGAACAGAAAAAAAAATTATGACCTTTTTTTCTAAGGACTGGAACAAGAAAAAGAATTTCTACTTTCACCCCTCTAATTTATATATTACTGGAAGTCCTTGTCAGAGCCATTAGGCAAGAGAGAAAAACTAAGAACATCCATTACTTTCTTAAATGTCAAGTCAGCCTTGTTTGCAAACAACTTGATCTTCTACCTAGAAAAACCTAGTGACATTACTAAAAGAATGGTTAGAACTGATAAATGAATTCAGTAAAGTTGCATGACAAAAATTCAACAGTGAACAGTACAAAAAAGAAATCAATAAAGCAATCCCAACTACAATAACTACAAAAAATATAAAATACCTAGAAATTACTTTAACTAAAGAAGTTAAAGATCTATGAAAGGCAAACTATAGAACTGTGATGAAAGAAACTGAAGAGGACACAAATGAAAAAATAGTATATGCTCATGAACTGGAAAAATTAATGTCTTTAAAATGACAATGCTACTCTAAACAATTTACAGATTTAATACAGTCTCTGTCAAAATACCAATGACATTCTTCACAGCAATAGAAAAAGATTATAAAATTTGTATGGAAGTACGCAAGATGACAAACAGTCAAAGAAATTCTGAGCAAAAAGGAAAAGCAACAACGACAATTAATCAAAGCTAGGGGCATCACATCAACTGACTTCAAAATTTACTAAGAAGATATTGTAGCCAAAATAGCATGGTAGTGACATAAAGAGAGAAACATAGACCAATGGACCCAAATAGATAACCCAGATATAAAGCCACACATTTACATCCAAGTTATTGTTAACTATGTTACCAAGAACATGCACAATGGTGAAAAGACAGTCTTTTCTTTTTGTTTTCTCTTTTTTTTAAAAAAATTTATTTTCTGGAGACAGAGTTTTACTCTTCTTGTCAGGGCTGGAGTGCAATGGTGCAATCTCAGCTCATGGTAAACTCTGCTTTCTGGGTTCAAGAGATCCTCCTGTCTCAGTCTCCTGAGTAGTTGGGATTACAGGCGCACGCCACCATGCCTCTTTAATTTTGTAATTTTAGTGGAGACAGGTTTGCACCATGTTGGCCAGGCTGGTCTCAAACTCCTGACCTCAGGTGATCCACCCGATTCAGCTTCCCAAAGTGCTGGGATTACAGGATTGAGCCACTGCGCCTGGCCAAGACAGTCTTCTCAGTGAATGATGCTGGGAAAGTAGATAACTATTTGCAGAAGAATCAAACTAGGCCACTCTATTTCACCCTACACAAAATTAAATCAAAATGAATTAAAGACTTAAATCCAAGACCTGAACCTACTAGAAAAAAGGCATCGGGGAAATGCATTAGGACACTATTCTGTGCAAAGATTTCTTGTGCAAAACATCAAAAGCACAGGCAACCAAAGAAAATCTGACAAATAGAGTTATATCAGCTAAAAAGCTCCCAAAGCAAAGGAAACAAACAGCAAACTGAAAATACAACTTACAGAATGGAAAAAAATATTGCAAACTATCTATCTGACAAGACTTATACCCTTAATTTATAAGGAACTACACAGCTCAATAGAAAATATAATAATAATAATCCATTTTAAATGGGCAAAAGATCTGAACAGATATTTCTCAAAAGAAAACATACAAATGACCAACAGGTATAGAAAAATGCTCAAAATTACTAATCATGATGAAAATGTAAATCAAAATCACAATGTGATATCATCTCATTCCAGTTAAAATGACTCATATCAAAAAGGCCAACAAAGATGTTCTACAAAATTAAACCTAGAACTACCAGATGATCCAGCATATATTCAAAAGAAAGAGAATAAATATATCAAAGAAGTATCTGTACTATCGTGTTTGTTGCAGCACTGTAGCCAATAGCCAAAATACAGAACTGACCTAAATGTCCAACAATGGATGACTGAATGAAGAAAATGTATATATGTACAATGGAATATTATTCAGCCATAAAGAAGAATGAAGTCCTGTCATTTCTAGCAATATGAATGGAACTGGAAGTCATTTGGTTAAGTAAAATAAGCCAAACACAGAGGCAAATACCAAGTTTTCTCAATCATATGTGGGAGCTAAAAATTGTGAATCTCATAAGGATAGAAAATAGAATAGTGGATTTAAGAGGCCAGGAAAGAGAGAAGAAATGGGGGAAATGAAGGAGAAAGAAAAATATAGATGTATTTATTACTACTGAACTGTGCATTTAAAATGGTAAACGTGGGAAATTTTATATATATATACTTTACCTCAATTTAAAAATTTGAAAACTTTTTAAAAGAAAGGGAAAAGATGTTTCATGCAAATGCAAACCAGAAGACAGTAGGAGTAGCTACACTTACATCAGGCAAAATAGACTTTAAGTCAAAAACTGTCACAAGGAACAAAGAGGGTCATTATATAATGACAAAAGGATCAATTTATCAGAAAATATAAAAATTTTAAATATACATGCATTCATCATTGGAGCATCTAAATATATAAAGAAAATATTAATAGACCTGAAGAGATAGATGGACTCCAATACAAAAATATTAGAGACCTCAATACACAATTTAAACAATGGACACATCATCCAAACAGCTAACGAATAAAACAAAAATCAGATTTTAACTACACTTTAGACTGAATAAACCTAACAGGCATATATAGGGCATTTAATTCAATAATGGCAGAATACCAATTTGTCTCAAGCACACATGAAACATTCTCCAAGATACATAAGATAGGCCACACAACATATTTTTAAAACTTTAACAGGTTGGAAATAATATTATTTTTTCCACAAGAATTGTACAAAACTAGAAATTAATAATAGAAAGAATTTTCAAAAATTCATGAGTATATACAAATTAAATAACAGGCTCTTTAACAATGAGTCAAAGGAAAAAATAAAAGATAAAGAAATCTTGAGACAAAATTGTAAACATAACTCCAAAATGAATAGGATAAAATAAATATGTTTTAGTAGAAAAGTTTATAGCAACAAAGAACTACATAAGAATAAGTAAAATCTAAATTGATACCCTAACATTATATCGAAGAACTATAAAAGAAAAAGAAAAGTAGCCCAAAGTTAGTTGGAAAAAGTAAGCAATAAATGTAAGTGCAGGAATGAATGAAGCAGGGACTTATAAACAATGGAAAAAGAAATTAAAAAGTTGTTTTTTGAAAAGATGAACAAAACTGACAACTTTAGCTGGATTATATAAGAAAAAATAAAGTCAAAAATGAAAAGAGAGACATTACAACTGATACCAAAAATATCCAAAAGATCAAAAGGGATTACTATGAATAAGTGTGCAACAAAATTATAAATAACTCAGAGCAAATGAATAAATTGTTATACACGTAAACCTGCCACTAAATTTTAAAAAAATAAAAAACCTGAGCAGGTAAATGATGAGTAGAAAGATTGAATTAGGAATACACCATGGAATATTATGCAGCCATCAAAAACGATGAGTTTGGGTCCTTTGTGGGGACATGGATGAACCTGGAAACCATCATTCTCAGCAAACT
>NW_016107978.1:362436-364902 GCF_001604975.1 Cebus imitator | reverse complement strand
AAGGAATCAACAGTCTTCCATCAAAGAAACTCAGGACTGGTTGGCTTCCCAGATGAAGTCTAACAAATTTTTCCAGATGAAATAATACAAATCCTTCTCAAACTCTTCCAAAGCAGTCAAAAAAGTAACACTTTTAAAACCATTTCTTCAGACCTACATTTCCTTGATGCCAAAGTCAGACAAGTACATTACAAGAAAAAAAATTATAGGCCAGTATCACTGATGAACATAGATGCAGAAATCTTTTACACAATACTAGCAAATTTAATTCAGCAACATACTAAAAGGATCATTCATCATGATCAAGTTGAATTTATTCATGGGATGCAAAAAAAATGGTCCAACATATACAAATAAATAGATGTTAAATACCACATTAATAAAACAAAGGACAAAAATTATATGCTCATCTCAATAAATGCAGAAAAAAATTTCAAAATTTTTAACATCCTTCAATAATGAAAACTCTCAAAAAATTAAGTATAGAAAAGAGTTACATCAACAATTTAAACGACATGTAAATCAGAAATACGATTTGACCCAGCAATTTCAATAAAGTATATACCTAAAGGATTATGAATCATTCTATTATAAAGATATGCATGCATGCACATGTTCATTGCAGCACTATTCACAATAACAAAGACATGGAATCAACCCAAATGTCCATCAATGATAGACTGGATAAAGAAAATATGGTACATATGCATCATGGAATACTGTGCAGCCATCAAAAGGAACAAGATCATGTCTTTTGCAGGGACATGAATAGACCTGGAAGACATTATCTTGAGCAAACTACTATCAGAACAGAAAATCAAACACTGTATGTTCTCACCTATAAGTGGGAGCTGAACAATGGAACACATGGACACAGAGAGGGAACAACACACACTGGGGCCTGTCAAGAGGTGGGGGAAGGAGAGCATCAGGATAAATAGCTAATGCTTGCTGGACTTAATACCTAAGTGATGGGTTGATTAGTACAGCAAACCACCATAGCACACATTCACCTATGTAATAAACCTGCACATCCTGCACATGTATCCCAGAATGTAAAATAAAATAGAATTAAATTTGCAAAATAAATAAATAAATAAATAATAAAGTAAAAGTCACATAACAAGCCCACAGTTAACATCATACTCAATGGTAAAAAGTTAAAATTTTTCCTCTAAGACCAGTACATGCCAGACACAGAAAGACAAACTTCACATGTTCTCACTCATTTGTAGGAGCTAAAAATTAAAACAAATGAACTAATGGAGAGAGAAAATAGAATGATGATTACAAAAGGCTGAGAATTATAGTGTGTGTGTGGAGGGGAATGGGGATGTTTAATGGGTACATAAATATAGTTAGAATTAATAAGATCTACTATTTGATAGCACAATGACTACAGTCAACAATAATTGTACATTTTTAAACAACTAAAAAAGTATAATTGGAATGTTTGTAATAGAAAGAAGTAATACATTTTTGAGATGAGGGATACCCCATTTACCCTGATGTGGTTATTACACATTGTATCCTTGTGTCAAAATATCTTATATACCTGATAATTATACATACCTACTATATACCCATAAAAATAAAAAAAATACATTTTTAAAAAAACAAAACAAAGATGCCCCCTCTCACCACTTCTAGTCAGCACAACACTGGAAGTCATAGCCAGAAGAATTAAATTAGATGAACAAATTTTTAAAATCCAAATATGAAAAAAGTGTCTATTTTTGCAGATGACATGATCTTATATATAGTCAACCCTAAGGACTCAACCAACCACTGTTAGAATTAATAAACAAATAATGTAAATTTGTCAGTTATAAAATCAATATACAAAAATCTATTTTCTTTTAAACAGTAATAATAAACTATCTGAAAAAGAAATCAAGGCAATTCCATTTTAATAGCTATGAAAATATTTAGAAATAATACTTTTTATTTTCTGAAGGATCTGTACACTGAAAACTATATAACATTAATCAAATAAATTAAAGAAGACAAAATAAATAAAAATGTAGCCCACAATTAAGAATTGAAAGAATTATTGTTTTTCATGCTATCCAAAGCTGTCTAAACATTCAATGTAATTTTATTAAAATCCTAATGTCATTTTTCACAGAAATTTAAAAAAAAAACTCCTGGAAATTATGGAACTATAGAAGACCCAGAATAGCCAAAGCAATCTTCAGCAAAATAAAAAAAAAGCAGAAAGCATCACATACCCTGATTTCAAAATATACCATAAGGTGATTGTAATCAAAACAGACTAGTATTAGTATAAAGACAGACACATCAATAAATAAAATAGGATAGAGAGCCAAGAAATAAACCCATGCTTTTTTTTTCTCATTTATTTATTTTATTGCATTTTAGGTTTTGGGATACATGTGAAGAACATGCAAGATTTTTGCATAGGTACACACATGGCAGTGTGATTTGCTGCCTTCCTCCCCATCA
>NW_016107978.1:355976-361591 GCF_001604975.1 Cebus imitator | reverse complement strand
TTGCCGATTCACTCTAATGACTGTTTCTTTTGCTGTGCAGAAGCTGTGGAGTTTGATTAGGTCCCATTTGTCTATTTTGGCTTTTGTTGTTAATGCTTTTCGTGTTTTGGTCATGAAGCCCTTGCCTACACCTATGTCTTGAATGGTTTTGCCAAATTTTCCTCTAGAAACCCATGCTTTTATACTCAACTGATTTTTTACAAAGATGCCAAAATACACAATGAAGAATGGACAGTCCCTTGGATAAATGGTGCTGGGAAAAGCAAATATCCACATAAAGAGAATAAAATTAGATTCTCAACTCATGTCACATACAAAAATCAACTTATACTATTAAGGGATTAATATGAAACCTCAAACTGTATAATTAGTAGCACAAAACATAGGTGAAAAACTCTTTTACTTTGGTCTAGGCAAAGATTTCCTGGATATGAACCCCAAAACGCATGTAAAAGCAAAAACCCAAATTAAGTGGAATTGCATCACACTAAAAAGCTTCTGCAGAGAAAAGAAACCAATCAATGGAGTGAAGAGGCAACCCATAGACTGGAAAAAAATATGTGCAATCCATACATCTGATAAGGAAACAGTTTTCAAAATATATGAGAAATTAAACTCAATAGCAAGAAAACAACCCAATTTAAAAATGGGCAAATGACCTGAATAAACATTTCTCAAAAGTAGACATACAAATGGTCATTAAATATATATATATAAATGCTGAATATCAATTAATACTAGGAATATGCAAATTAAAACTACAATGAGATATGACTTCACACCTGTTAGAATAAATGTTACTTTTTTGGAAAGATAAGTTTTGGCAAGAATGTAGAGAAAAAATAGCCCTTGTGCACTGTTGGTGGGAATATAAATTAATATACCCCCTTTGGAAAGCAGTACGGATGTTTTTTGGAAAACTAGAACTAGAACTATTATATTATCTAACAATCCCACTTCTGACTATGTATCCAAAGTTTTGAAATCAGTATGTTAAAGAGATAGCTGCACTCTAATGTTTATTGTAGCATTAACACCAATAGCTAAGAAATGAAATTAAGTTTCCATCAACAGATGAATGATTTTAAAAATGTAATCTATAGACATATGTATGTATATAAATATGTGTGAGTATATACATATATATATATATATATATATGTGCTTACATATAATGAAATACTATTCAGCCTTAAAAAAGGAGGAAATTCCATCATTTGCTATAACATAGGTAAACCTGGAGGATATTATACCAAGTGAAATAAACCAGGAACAGAAATAAAAATACTGCATAATTTCATTCATATGTGGAATCTAAAATAGTGGAACTCATAGAAGTAGAGAGCAGAAGAGTGGCTACCAGAGGCTCGGAAAGAGGGAAAATGGAGAAAAGAGGAGAAGTTGACCAAAGGGTATAAAGTTTCAGCTAGACAGGAAAAATAAGCTTTAGTAATGTAGTATACAAATTGATGACTATAATTGATAATAATGCACTGTATATTTAAAAGTTGCCTAAAGATTTTATTTCAGATGTCCTCATCACAAAAAAAGTGGATAAGTATGTGAAGCGATGAATGTGTTAATAAGCTTGATTTAATGATTTCAAAATGTAAACAAATATTAAAACATCACATATCACATAAATATATACAATCATTACTTTTCAACAAGAAATAAAATAAAATTGCAACTTTCTCCCTCAAAAAAGTATTTTTAAATACCCCATTACACATGTTACAGTTGGATAACCACTTAATATTCGCTCGTTAATAACACAGCTTATAAGTAACTTTCTATAAGACATCTTTGAAACATATGTCTGCAAACACATCACTACATATATTACATCCATTCACTAAAATAATCTTATGACTTAGTCCATTTTCTGTTGCTATAGCTGAATACTTAAAATTGGGTAATCTATACATAAAACAAATTTATTTCTTACATTTCTGGAGGCTGGGAAGTCCAGGGCTGAGGAGCCATGTCTGATGATGGTTTCCTTGCTGATTGGAACTCAGCATAGTTCTGAGGTGGTGCAGGACATCACATGGTGAGAGAACACACTAAGACCCAAACTGGCTTTTATAACAGATCCAGTCTTGTGATAAGTAACTCACTCCTGTGATGATCCATTAATTCAGAGCAAAGGCCTCATGACCCAATCACCTCTTAAAGTCCCCACTTCAAATGAATTAAAGACATAAATGTAAGATCAGAAACTGTAAAACCACTGAAAATACATAGGGAAAAAGTTCATGATGTTAGTCTGAGCAAAAAATTTTTAGATATGACACCAAAAGCACAGGTAAAAGGAAGAAAAAAATAAGTTAATTTCATCAAGCTAAAAAGCTTCTGCAGAACATAGAAAACAATATACAGAGTAAAGACACAACCTGCAGAATGAGAGAAAATATTTCCAAGCCATACATCTGATGAGGTGTTAATATCAAAATACATAGAAAACTCAAATAACTAAATAGTAAAAAAAGAAATAACCTAATTAAAAAATGGGCAAAGGACCTTGACTTAGTCCACCTAAAAGGATATCACAGACTGTAATTAATAAAGAACAGAAATGTATTTATCACAGTTCTGGAAGCTGAAAGTCTAAGATGAAGACACCAAGATTTGGTGTTTGCTAAAGCTTGCATCCTCCAGAGGAAAAATAAACTGTGTTCTCATATGGAGAAAAATGGAAGAGCAAGCAAGAAAATATTCCCTTGTATTTATAAGGGGACCTATAGTGATTCACAAAAGAAAAGTCCTCTTGGCCTAATAAACACCTAAAGCTTCTACTTAATACTACCACACTGACAACAGATAAATTTTGTAGAGGATATATTCTAACTGAATATTTTCATGATTATTATATATATTTATATATAATAAACCTGAATAGAAATTTCTTAAAAACAGACATACATTTGGCCAACAGGTGTATTAACAAATATTTAATATCAAATATCAGTAATAATATTTAAAGTAAATGGGGTAAACTTCCCAGTCAAAAAACAGAGTGGTTGAATGCATTAAAAAAACAAGGCTCAATAATCTGTCACCTGTAAGAAACACACTTCACCTATAAAGACACGTGTCCACTGAAAAGTAAAGGATGGAAAAAAATATGCCATGCTAATGGAAAATTTTTTAAAAGCAAGGGTAGCTATACTTGTACCAGACAAAATGGATATCAAGACAAAAACCATAAAAAGACATAAAAGATGACTATATAATGATAAAGGAATCAATTCAGCAAGAGGATATAATGATTTTAAATACATATTCACTCAACAGTGGAGCACTCTGATATATAAAGCGAATATTATTAAAGCTAAAAATAGAGATAAACCCCAATACAATAATAGCTGGAGACTTCAACATCCCACTTCCAGCATGGAATAGAGGGGAAATCAACAAAGAAACATCAAACTTAATCTTCACTATTGACCAAATGAGTCTAACAAATATTTAAATAATTTTTCATTAACAGCTGCAGAATAAACATTATTTTCCTTAGCATATGGAATATTCTCAAGGATAGACAATATGTTAAATCACAAGCCTTTAAACATTCAAAAATATTGAAATAATATCAAGCATTTTTTCTAACTACAATGGAATAAAACTAGAAATCAATAACAAGAGGAACTTTAGAAACTACAGAAATACACGGAAATTAAACAATATGCTTCTAAGTGACTAGTGGATCAATAAACAAATCAAGAATTTTTTTTTTAAATGAAACAAATAATAATGGAAGCATAACATATCAAAGATTATGAGATAAAGCAAAAACAGTCTTAAGAGGGAAATTTATAGCTATAAGTGCCTACATTAAAAAAAAAAAAACTTCAAGTAAACTACCTAATAATTCATCTTTAAAAACTAGAAAAGCTAGAGCAAATCAAACTCAGAATTAGTAGAAGAAAATAAATAATATCAAAGCAGAAATAACTGACGTTGAAATGAAAACGAAACAATACAAAAGATCAATGAAAACATTTGGTTTTTAAAAGTGAAACACAACTAGTAAACCTTTAGTGAGACTAATAAGAGAGAAGATCCGAATAAATAAAGATGAAAAAAGAGGCATTCCAACTGATACTGCAGAAATTTGAAGGATCATTAATGGCTACTATGAGCAACTATATGCCAATAAATTGGAAAATCTAGAGGTAATGAATAAATTCCTAAATACATAAACCTGAAACCTTAACAGAGCAATAACAAGTAATGTGATTGAAGCCATAGTAAAAAGTCTTCCAGGAAAAAAAACCTGGGACACAAAGGTGTCACTGCTGAATTCTGCCAAACATTTAAAGAAGAAGTAGTACCAATTCTCTTCAAACTATTTAGAAAAATAGAGGAGGAGGGGCTACTTTCCAACTCCTTCCATAAGGCCAGTATTACTTTGATACTAAAACTAGATAAAGATACATTAAAAAAAGACCAATATCTCTGATAAATATTGATGAAAAAATCCTCAACAACATACTAGAAAACTGAATTCAACAATAAATTAGAAAGATTATTCATCATGACCAGAGAGGATTTACCCTGGGATGCAAGGCTGGTTCCACATAGGAAAAACAATCAGTGTGACACATCGTATCAATAGAATGAAGGGCAAAAATTATACAATCATTCCAATTGGTGCTAAAAAGAATATAATAATTTTAAACACAATTTCATAATAAAATCCTCAGAAAACTGGGTATAGAAGAAACACCCCAACATAATAAAAGCCTTATGTGACAGACCCACTGTTAATATACTGAATTTGGGAAAAACTTAAAACCTCTTCTTCTAGATCTGTAATATGACAAGGATGCCCACTTTGACAACTATTAATAAACATAGTACTGGAATTCCTAGCTAGAGCAATCAGACAAGTAAAAAAAAAATAAATACAATGCATTCAAATTGGAAAGAAAGAAGTCAAATTTTTGTTTACAGATGATATAATCTTATATTTAGAAAACTCCAAAGATTCTACCAAAACAATTATTAAAACTTGTAAACAATTTTAGTAAAGTTGGAGGATACAAAATTATCACACAAAAATCTGTAGCATTTCTATATGCCAATAGTAAAAAATCTAAAAAAGAAATTAAAAAGTAATCCCATTTGTAATAGCCACAAATAAAATAAAATGCCTAGGAATTAAGCAAATAATTCAAAAATTGCTATAATAAAAACTATAAAACATAGATAAAAAAATCAAAGAGGACACCAAAAATAGAAGAATATTTCATGTTTATTGATTGGAAGAATTAATATTGTTAAAATGTCCACACTACCCAAAGCAATCTACAGATAAAATGCCACCCCTGTCAAAATACCAATGACATTCTTCACAGAAATAAAAAACACAATTCTAAAACGGACCCAGAAGAGCCAAAGCTATTCTAAGCAAAATGAGCAAAACTGCAAGAATCACATTACCTTACTTCAAATTATACTACCAGCTATAGTAACCAAAACAACATGGTAACAGCATAAAAACAGAAACATAGACCAGTGGAGCAGAATAGAGAACCAACAAACAAATTCACACATCTACAGTGAACTCATTTTCGACAAAGATTTCAAGAACAGCCGGGCGCGGTGGC
>NW_016107978.1:348583-355751 GCF_001604975.1 Cebus imitator | reverse complement strand
ACATATATTGGGGAAAAGATAGCATGTTCAATAAACGCTGCTAGGAAAACTGGATATCCACATGCAGAAGAATGAAACAAAACCCTTATTTATAGTCATATACAAAAATCAAATCAAAATGTATTAATGACTTAAATCTAAGACCTCAAAATATAAAACTACTACAAGAACACATTGGAGAAAATCTCCATGGTGTTGGTCTGGGCAATCATTTCTTAGGTAATATCCCCCAAGGACAGGAAACCAAAGCAAAAATGGAAAAATGGGATCGCATCAAGTTAAAAGCTTCTGCACAGCAAAGGAAACAATCAACAAAGCAAATAAACAACCCAAAGATTGGGAAGAAATATTTGCAAACTACTCATCTGACAAGAAATTAATAACCTAAATATGTAAGGAAATCAAACAACTCTATAGGAAACAAAAAACCTAATAATCTGATTGAGATATTGGCAAAAATTTTGAATGGACATTTCTCAAAAGAAAAGATACAAATGGCAAATAAATACATATAAAAGCGCTCAAAGTCATGGATCATCAGAGAAATGCAAATCACAGCTACAGTGGGATATCATCTCACCCCAGTTAAAATGGCTTAAATTTAAAAGTCAAGCTAAAAAATGCTAGTGAGGCATTTTATTTACTATAGTAAATGCTATTTACTATAGTTACTCTATTGTGCGGTAACTATAGTAAATAGGGTAACTATAGTAAATAATAATTTAATTGTACCTTTTTAAATAGCTGAGAGAGTATAATTGGATTGTTTGTAACACAAAGAATACATACTTGAGGTAATGGATATTTTATTTTCTATTGTCTGATTATTATGCATTGCATGCCTGTATCAAAACATCTCATGGACCCCATAAATATATATACTTACTATGTTCTCACAATAATGTTTATACACATATATATGTATATATATATTTATATTCCCATTTTAATTATATGTAATTTTTTTAAGATGCTCAATTTCACTAATTATTTAGAAAATGTAAATTAAAATCACAATAAACTATCAAGTCAAACCTCTCAGGATGGTTATTACAAAGATAATAAATAATAACAAGTATTGGGGAGAATTTGGAGAAAAGGGAATTCTTGTACACTGTTAGTGAGTATCACTTAGCCATCATAAAAATAGTATAAAAGATTCAAAAACATTTAAAAAGAGGACAAACCTATCATTTTGATAACATAGATAAACTTGGTGGACATTTTGTTAACTGAAATATGCCAGGCACAGAAAGGCAAATACTGCACAATCTCATTGTGTGTAATTCATAAATAAGTCAAATTCATAGATGTACAGTAAAATGGTGGTTATCAGACATTGAAGGGTGAAGGTATTGTGAAGATGTTAGTCAGAGGACATAAACTTTCATTTAGAAAAAAGAAATAAGTTCAAGAGATCTATTGTATATTATGGTGACTACAGCTAATAATAATATATTGTATTCTTGAAAATTGCTAAGAGTATATTTTAAGTGTTTTTACCAGAAAAAAAAATATTTGCATGAGGTAATGCATATATTAACTAGCCTGTATTACCCATTCCACAATGTATATGTATATCAAAACATCAGGCTATACACCATAAATATATATAATATTTACTTATCAATTGAAAAATAAACTTTACTTACTGCTTTCAACATGGATGACTAGAGGCACAGAACACTGGGTTTCTCCACAAAAAAGAGCCAAAATAACAAGTAGATAATCACATTTTAAACAAACATATGAGAAAAAAGTGTTAGAATTCAGTAGTAAAGTGACAGAACACACCTGAGGTACCAAAGGAGAAGAAGATAAGAAAAATAGCCTGGCCAGGAGCAGCAGGGAACCCACAGAGGGTTTCCAGGTGTAAGGGTAAATGAAAGACTGCCGGTGGCTTATATTCTCATTGCAGACTCCTGTAATCCTAGTCATAGGAGAACCCCTCAACTCCTGTGATTCCTGAGTCCTGGACCTCTGGAGTCACTGTGGCAGTATCACTCCAGAGAAAGAGCTTACACTGGGTCTCACACAACCCCTGAGTCCTAGGCAGCTGCAGCACAGCACGGTTTTGAAAGACTGGTCCCCGCCCAACTGGATCTTGCTCAGGGACCCCAAAGACTCTGGATTTCCATAGCCCTGGAGCCCCACTGACATCCCCCCATGTCCACTCTCAGGGCTGACATGGTAAAACACTGGTTAGGCCCAGCAGAGCAGCAGGGTTCCCAGAGCTCTAGCACACACATTGTCCTGCACACCAGTGAAAGGGTGGTGGCACGCCAAAGAGGCTGCACCTAAGACAAAAAGAACAGAGGTGCAAACTCCCCAGAGCCTGAAACCCACCTACCGGGGGCTACTATCATTGACAGCAACCTCACTCCCCTCAGCAGTAGGATTGCTATGAACTTGCATGCACCCTGAAGACAGGATGTCCTCTAAGCCACCATAGCTACTGCTTCTGCAAGAGGCTGACACCCATGCTCTTCAGAGCATGAAACTCATGTATCTGAGGCAGTTACCATAGACAGCAAACTCATTTCCTCCAAGCAGTAGGGTCATTACACACTTGCACATCCTTTGAGGACAGGATTTTCCCATCAACTGCTGCTACTGGCATCATCACCCAAGCAAGCTGCCTGCAACCTGGGGATCTCCCTGACCTGCTCACCACAGCCTATGTCTGTGCACACCACCAGGAAGTCTGAAGACAGGACAACCCAGCCTGGCACTGCTTTCTTCAGTGCCCAATCATGTTTTGCAGGGGTCTGGGAATTGTCTTGCCCCATCAGTTGCCCCAAGCACACACCCATACCAACAGAGAGCATAATGACAGCTCAATAATACCTGCTGTTGCCAGTGCCCTAGCATGCCTTTTGGAGGCCTAGGGCTTGCTCTATCGCACCCACGACTGTGAATAATCAAGAATGTGAAACAGCAGGGGGACCTGAGAACAAGACTGCACCACCTGGAGCTGCCCTTCCAGTGCCCAAGCATATCACCTGGAGACCTAGGAATTGCCCCACCCTGTTGAACACCCTGTTCCTGCAAGCACACAATGAGGGAGCCTTACAACAGGCTCACAAAACATGCTGCTGGCATCCAAGCATGCTGTCAAGAGGCCTGAATATTGCCCCACCTGATCCACCACCACTGGCATTTGGACAATCCTCCTGGAGTCATGGAGACAGAACTGCCCAGCCTGCCATTACTAACATTGCTGGCTCCCACCCACATCGACCATCTGGGGGCTTAGGGACTGGCCCACCCATTCCATCACAGCCACCACTAACAGCAAGTGCCACCTGGAAGCCCAATGATTGTCCTGCCACCATTACTGCCATAATTCACTGCAAAAATGCTGCTTAAGGATCCTACAACTCAACCACCTACCCCACTCACTGCTGCCAAATGAACAAGAAATGGAATACTCAGTCCACAGCTGCCACCCCTGGGATCTGAGGACTGACCTACCCAGGGTCTCATCTCCAGCAAAATTTGACTATAACCTCTATTAACAACTTTAGCCTAACCCACTGAGGGAATCACAGACACCACTGACACTGGTTACAGTCAAAGAAATCATATGAAGGCTACGCTACTGCACAAATCCAGAATCAAAGCTAAACTGCCCTACCAACCAACAGCACAGATAGATCTATAAGAAAATTCTTCTCCTATAAAAGCCAATACAGGCCAGGCATGGGTCCAAGCCTATAATCCCACCACTTTGGGAGGCTGAGGCAGGTGGATCATTTGAGGTCAGGAGTTTGAGACAAGCCTGACCAACATGGTGAAATCCCATCTCTACTAAAAATAAATTTAAAAATTAGCTGGGCGGGGTGGCACATGCCTGTAGTTCCAGCTACTCAGGAGGCTGAGGTGAGAAAATCACTTGAACCAAGAAAGCAGAGATTTCAGTGAGCTGAGATCACACCACTGCACTCCAGCCTGGGCAACAGAGCAAGACTCTATCGAAAAATAATAATAATAATAAAAAAATAAAAGCCGATTAAAAAAAAGTGACTATTACATCTAATACACAGATATCAACAAAAGGACACAAGGACATGAAAAGTAAAGAAATATGATACATCCAACAGAAAACAATAATTGTCCAATAACAGATTTCAGCACAAAATAAATTCATTAATTGTCTGAAGAGAATTCAAAATTATGATATTAAAGAAGCTTATTGAGATACAAGAGAAAACAGATAAACAATACCAAAAAGTCAGAAAAGCAATTCAGAATATAAATGGTAAATTCACCAAAGAGATAGATATCATTAGAAAAGAACTATTTGGTTCTATTGAACCATAAATAAAACACCAAACATAAATCTTAGAACTGAAGAATTCAATGAATGAAATAAAAAAAATTCAACTGAGAACTTCAAAGATAGCCAAAATCAAGCAGAAGAATTTCAGAATTTGAAGATGGGTCTTTCAAAATAATCTAGTCTGATCAATAAAAGAATAAAAGAAATGCAAATCAGAACCACATTGATACCACCTCACACCAGTTAGAATGATGATCATTTAAAAAATCAGGAGACAACAGATGCTGGAGAGGATGTGGGGAAATAGGAAGGCTTTTACACTGTTGGTGGGAGTATAAATTAATTCAACCATTGTGGAAGATAGTGTGGCGATTCCTCAAGGATCTAGAAATAGAAATACCACTTGACCCAGCAATCTCATTACTGGGTATATACCTAAAGGATTATAAATCATTCTATTACAAAGACACACGTACACATATGTTTATTGTGGCACTGTTTACAATAACAAAGACATGGAACCAACCCAAATGCCTACCAAGGGTAGACTGGATAAAGAAAATGTGGTACATATACACCACGGAATACTATGCAGCCATAAATAAAGGATGAGTTCATGTCTTTTGCAGGGACATGGATGAAGCTGAAAACCATCATTCTCAGTAAACTGACACAAGGACAGAAAACCAAACACCAAATGTTCTCACTCATAAGTGGGTGTTGAACAATGAGAACACACAGGCACAGGGAAGGGAACATCACACACTGGGGGTTGGCTGGTCGGGGGGAATAGCAGGGGGTAAGGGGAGTGGAAAGGGATAGCATTAGGAAAAATACCTAATGAAGATGACGAGGCCTTAGATGCAGCAAACCACCACGATGGCACATGTATACCTATGTAACAAACCTGCACGATCTGCACAGGTACCCCAGAATTTAAAGTATAATAAATAAAAATTTTTAAAAAAGAAATACAATAAGCCTGCAAGATATACAGGACACCAAAAAGTGATCAAATATCTGAATTTGGGGTGTCCCACAAGGTGTAGATAAGTTTATGGCATAAAAACCTATTAAATCATATAATAGCTGAAAACTTCTCAAGTTTAGCAAGAGATTTAAACATCCAGATATAGGAAGTTCAGAGATCCCCAAGTAGATAAAATTCAAAAAGCTTTTATCCCCCAACACATTATAGTGAAACTGTCCAAAGTTAAAGAAAATGATAGAATTCTTTAAACATCAAGAGAAAACCATCTAGTCACGTTAGGGAACCTCCATCAGAATAACAGTGAATTTTACAAGAGAAATCTTGCAGGCCAGAAGAGAATGAGATAATATCAAAGTGTTTCAAGGAAAACAGCTCTTTACTAACATTAGTATAATCAGTAAAGTTAATTATTTATAAATAAAAAGACATACTTTCCCAGACAATCAAAAACTGACAGAATTCATTAGCACAATATCAGCCCTACAAGAACTACTAAAGAAGTCCCACAAGTAGAGTCAAAAGGGAGATATCTACCCTCATGAAAACAGAAGAAAGTATAAAACTAACTGGTAGAGCAGACACACCAATGAGAAACAGAAAGAACTCAAATGTGACCACCGTAGAAAACCACAAAACCATAAAGAAACAAAAAATGATACAGAAATGAAAAAAGAATATACAAAACAACCAGAAAACAATCAACAAAAGGAAATGAATAAATCTTCACATATGAATAGAAACCTTGAATGTATACAGATGACATTTTCCACTTAAAAGATATAGACTGGCTGAATGGATAAGAAAATATCACTTAACTATATTATGCCTACAAGCAACTTACTTCACCTTTAAGAATACACATATTAAAAAATAAATACATAAATTTTTCATGCAAATGGAAAACAAAAACAAGTAAAAGTAGCTATAATGATGTCAGCTGAAATAGAATCTAAGTCAGAAACAGTAAAAAAAAAAAAAAAGACAAAGAAATTCTCTATATAATGATAAAGACATCAATTCAATAAGAAGATATACCAATTACAAATTTATATGCACCCAACACCAGAGCATTCAGATATATAAAGCACATATTATTAGATTGGAAGAGAGAGATAGACTCCAATACAGCTACAGCTGAGGACATTAACACCCCACTCTTAGCATTAGAGAGATCATCTAGACACAAAGCAACAAAGAAACATTGAATTTACATTGTACAACAAACCAAATATGCCTAACAGACATTTATAGAACATTTCACCCAAAAGTTGCAGCCTACACATTCCTGTCATCAGCACATGAAACATTCTCCAGGATAGTCCATATGTTAGACCACAAAACAAGTCAATAAAAATTTTTAAATAGCAATCATATCAAGTATTTTCTTAGATCACAAGGAAATAAAACTAAGAGTCAATAGCAAGAGGGGCTTTAGAAATTGTACAAATTCATGGAAATTAAGCATGCTCCTGAAGAACCACCAGGTCAATGAAGAAATTAAGAAGAAAATGATAAATATTCTTGAAACAAATGAAAGTGAAAACACAATATACAAAAACCTATAAGATACAGTAAAATCAATGCTAAGAGGGGAATTTTATAGGAATAAATGTCTACATCAAAATAAGAAATATTTTTAAATAAACAGTCTAACAATGCACCTCAAGAACTAGAAATGTAAGAACAAACTAAACGTTTGGTGGATCCAAGATGGCTGTTTAGGAACAGCTCAGGATTGCAGCTCCCAGTGAAAGCGCAGAGGGTGAGTGGACGCCGTGTTTTTATTGCCTACAGACTAGGAAATTCCCGGGCAGAGGTGCTCCACGGTCACCAGCGCGGCTGTTTCGGCCAGCACCGGCCAGCGCCGCTGCTTTGCCACGCGCGGCTGCTTTGTC
>NW_016107978.1:319770-343142 GCF_001604975.1 Cebus imitator | reverse complement strand
AAAAAAAAAAAAAAGTCCTTACAATTGATACCACAGAAATACAAAGGATTGTCAGATATTACTATGAACAACTATACACTAAGAAACTGGAAAGCCTTGAAGAAATGAATAAAATTCTGGAACCATACAACCTATCAAGATTGAATCAGGAAGAAGTAAAAACACTAAACAGACAATAATAGGTAATGAGACTGAATCAGTAATAAAAAGTCTCCCAAAAAAGAAAAGTCTAGGACCTTTTGACTTTGCTGCCAAACTTTACCAAACTTCTAGAGAAGAACTAAAACCAATTCTCCTCAAACCATTCCAAAAATCAGAAAAGGAAGGAAAGTCTTTCTAATTTGTTATTTAAAGTCAGCATTACCCTAATATCAAAACCAAACAAGAGCATGACAAAAAAATAAAACTACAGGCCACTATCCTTGATTAATATAGATGCAAAAGTTCTCAACAAAATACTAGCAAACTGAATACAACAGCACATCCAAAAGATAATACATCAAGAAGAAGCGGGATTCATCCCAGGGATGCAAGGATGGTTCTACATATAAAAATCAATAAATATGATGCATCAAATCAATAGAAAGAAGGATGAAAATTGTATTATCATCTCAATAGATACAGATAAATTATTTGATGAAATTTAATATCCCTTCATTATAAGTTCGAAACAAATGAGGCATAGAAGGAACATAACTCAACACAATAAAGGCCATATATGACAAACCCACAGCTAACATAATACTGAACAAGGAAAAGCTGAAAATCTTACCTCTAAGAACTGAAATTAGACAAAGATGCCCACCTCACTGTCACTAGCATTATTAAACATGGTACTAGAAGTCTTAGTCAGAGCAATCAGGCCATGGAGAGACATGAAAGGTATCCAAATTGAAAAAGAGGAAGACAAATAATCTGCCTTTGCAGATGAAATGATCTCATATTTAGCAAAACCTAAAGGTTCCATAAAACAAAACAAAACAAAACAACAACAACAACAACAAAAACTTCTTAGATCTGATAAGCCAGTTCAATAAAGTTGCAGAATAGAAAATCAACATATAAAATCAATAGCTATTCTGCACACCAATAATTAACTATCTGAAAAATGAATCGAAAATATCCAATTTACAAAAAATAAAATTCCTAGGAATAAATTTAACTAAGAAGTTGAAAGACCTCTACAGGGAAAACTACAAAACACTGAAGAAAGAAATTAACAAAGACATAAATAGAAAGACATCTTGTTTTAGTTTGTTTGTGTTTCTATAAAGGAACACCTGAGTCTGTGTTACTTATAAAGATAAAAGATTTATTTGAATCATGGTTCTATAGGCTATACAAGAAGCTTGCCACCAGTACCTGCATCTGCCAAGGGCCTTGAAATGATTGCATTCATGGAGAAAGAAAGGGAAAAGAGAAGGAGAGCTGGCTTGTGCAGAGATTACATGGCATGAAAGGAAGCATGAGAGAGGGGGATGGTGCCATTTTTTGTTTGTTTGTCTTTGTTTTTTCTTTAACAACCAGCTCTCCCAGGAGCTAATAGAGTAAAAACTCACTCACATGCCCTCTCCTGGGAGAGCATTAATCTATTCATGAGAGATCCACCTTCATGATCAAAACACTTTCCATTAGGCCCACCTCCAACATTGAGGATTAAATTTCAACATCAGATTTGGAGGAGACAAACATACAAACTATAGAACACCCCATGCTCATAAATCAGAAGAATTGATATTTTTTAAATTATCATACTACTCAAAGGAATGTCCAGATTCAATGCAAACCCTGTCAAAATACCAGTGACATTTCTTACAAATATAGAAAAAAAAATTCTAAGATTTGTATGGAACCAAGAAAGGGCCTGAATAAACAAAGCAATATTGAACAAAACAAAGCTGAAGGAAGCATACTACCTGATTTCAAAAGATATTATAAGGCTGTAGTAACCAAATCAGCAAGGTATTGGTATAAAAACAGACACATAGACCAATGAAAGAGAATACATAACCCAGAAATAATTTTATAGTTAACTGATTTTTGACAAAGGCACCACGAACATACTTAAAGAGGAGTATTCAATATTTCCCTTTCGGAAAGAGGAAAGGATACCTTCTTCAATAAGCAGTCCTGGAAAAATGGGATATCCGTATGCAGAAGAACGAAAGGACCTGATCTCTTACCATATAAAAAAGTAACTCAATATGAATTAAAGATTTAAATATAAGACCCAAAATTATAAAACTACTATAAAGAGGAGAAACCCTCTAGGATATTGGTCTATGCAAAGAGTTTATGGCTAAGATCCCAAAAGCACAGATAATCAAGTAAAGAAATAGACAACTGGGAAAATATTATATTAAAATTCTTCTGCACATCAAAGCAAACAATTGGCAAAGTGAAGAAATAACTTGTTGAATGGGAGAAAATATTTCCAAAAGATTCATCTGACAAGGAACTAATATCCATAATATACAATGAATTCAAACAACTCAGTATCAAAAACAAACTATTCTATTGGAAAGTGGGCGAAGGATCTAAATAGACATTATTTTAAAATACATGCAAATAGCCAAACAGTATATGAAAAACTGCTTGCCATCACTAAACATGAAGGAATGCATATGAAAACCACAATGAAATATTACCTTACCCCAGCTAAAATTATTATCAGAAAGAGAAAAAATAACAGATGCTGGGGAAGATGCAGAGAAAATGGAACACTTACACATTGTTGATGGGAATGTAAATTAGTATAGCCATTATATATTTAAAAAAAAAAAACAGGATGAAGATTTCTCAAAAAAAAAAAGAAAACCAAACTACTGAAAACAGAACTGCCATAAGATCCACCCATTTCACATATTTGTTTCCTCTCCTTTGGGTGTCTATCCAAAGGAGAGGAAATAAATATATCAAAGGGACTCGTGTTTATTGAATCTCCATGTTCATTTCAGCAGTATTCACAACAGCCTTGATATGGAATCAAACTAAGTGCCCTTCGATGGATGAGTGTATGAAGAAAATGTTGCATATTTGCAAAATGGAATGCTATTTGGCCATGAAAAATAAATAATATCATTTGTAGCAATGTGGATGAAACTGGAGGCCATTATGTTACGTGAAATAACATAATGTTATGACACAGAAATACAGATATCTCATGTACTTATATGTGGGAGTTAAAAAAGGTGATCTCATGGAGGTAGAGAGTAGAATTATATTTAACAGAGGTTGGGAAAGATGTGGATGTGTGTGTGAGGGAGTGAACAAATGTCGGTTAATGGTTAAAAAGATACAGTTGGATAGAAAGACAAAGTTATAATGTTTAATAGTAAAGTAGGGTGACTATAGTTATTAACAATATATTCTACATTCAATGTAGCTTGATGCAAGGACTTGAAATGTTCTCAACCCATAGAAATAATAAATAATTGTTGTAGTGGATATCCTAAGTATTCTGACTTGATCGTTACACATCCTATGCATGTAACAAAATATCATATGTATCCCATAAGTATGTACAAATATTATTTATTAATAAAAAAGAACAGATGATACCATTGCAATTCTGAATAAGGAGCATATTTTTCCATTCAAATACCTGTGTATATATAACATAGAAGTAATATATAGAGATAATTTTGTGTGTTTTTATTCATACATAAGTTTATATGTGTAGTTTATATTCATGAGAATGAATTTTAAGATGGATAAGTATGGAGACAAAATATTTTATGGGATGCTATAAGAAGCAGTGAGAAAAAGAAATTTCTATCTCTAGATACACATATTGTAAACAAAGATGGGTTGAAAATCTGTCATCCAAGCTTTAATCTACAGGAGGTAGAAAAAAATCAAGGTGAAACCATATAAACTGGAAATGTAGAAATAATACATAGGAGAGGCTAATGAAGTAGCTAGAAAAATATCAGCAAAGGCAAAAATTGATTCTTTAAAATACATTATTGATGATGATAGTGCTAAAAAAAGTAAAGCAAGGAGGAGGGTTATATAATTAATATTGGATAGAATGTACTTACTAAGTAGTGTAGTTTTAGCAAAAGCACAAAGAGATGAATGTGTCATGCATTTAATTGAGGTATTCCAAGCAATGAGAAGAGAAAGTTTAAAGACTCTGAGGTAGTAGGTTGTCAGACTTGGTCAAAAAACAAATTGAATAACGGTAGTGGGGAGGAAAATAAGACATAAAGTCAGAAAAGAAATTGCAGTCTAGATCATATTGCTAAGGTGTCTAACGTAAGCAAAATAAGTCACACCTACAAGTTAAATGCATTCTTATAGAAGTCCTCTGGCTACTGTGCTAAAAATAAATATACTAGGTCAGAAGTAGGAAGACAAATTCTAAGCCCACTGCAATAATACAGGTGAGATATGATCATAGTAGTAATGCTGGAGTTGACAAGATATTGTCAGTTTCTCAACTTATTTTGGGAGCAGAGCCATCATACTTTGCTGACACAATAATTTTTTTCTAATATCCTGAAAATGAAAGAAAAAGCAGTTAAGTATGTGCCCAAGCTTTTATGCTGGGCAATTGTAAGAATGAACTGGTTATTGATTAAGGTGAGAAAATCTTTAGAAGGAACAGGTTTGTAAATAAATACCAGAAGTTCAGATTTGGGCATGTTAGAGATTAGTGCATGCTAGACATCCAAGTAGAAAATCTGAGAAAGGAATTGAACGTGAGAGAAATTCAGAATAGGGGTACATACTCTGAGGCTTGAGTTACAAATTCTGGGCTATTCAGCATACAAAATATTTTTTAAATCTAGGAAATAAATGGATGAGATTAAGGAGAGCATATAAACAGAAAAAAGTGAATAAGTTCAAGGACTGATCCTGGAGTATTTTTAGAATTCTGAGAGGAGAGGAACCTGTAAAGGAGATGAAGCAGTAAGAAGAAAGGCAGGAGGAAAGCCAGGAGAGTATTTCACATGTGCAAAATATATAAAGAGGAAAAAAATATTAACTATGTCAGAATCCACTGATGAAGTAATGTCTGATAAAAGATTGGTAGATTTATCAATTTATATGTAGGTCCCTGTACACATTGAGAGAAGCAGTTGCAGTTGATTGGTGTAAGAAAAACCTAATTGTATTGAGTTAAGAAATAAATAGTAGAAGAGAAATAGAAGATATCATGAATGAACATTCTTTCAAGGAGTTTGGCTTCTGCTGGACAGGGTACTCTTCTGATTTCTGCTAGCAAAAATAATCCTTTAAATCTGAGCACACTTAGAAGATAATTTCAGTTAAATATTGAATGTTAATAATAACATTTCCAAAGAAGAAAGCAGTAGAAACAATAATTGCTTTTCAACTTTAGCAAATGCACTGAAAAAATACTTGGTATCTTCTAATTTATTTCCTTTCATACCTTAGCTATTGTTTTTTTTTTCTTCTTGTTAGCCTTTTAAAGTAGTTTTTTACATTTTAAATGATTATCTGAGAACTGGGTATTTTATTGCCTCACATATTTTCATCAAAATATGATTGACTTCCATTCACCTACCTAATTTCTATCACTGTTACTACTTGAAATATTCTAATCCAGGAAGACAGAGCAAAGTTATCTCACTCATCAAAAAACAAAACAAAACAAAACAAAAAAAACCCACATTCATCTCAAAATTACTGCTTTTCCACTATTCACTCTATCAACAAAGGATCACAGTTCTGAATTTCCAGAATTATCTTTTCTTTTCCATCTACCAATTTTTAAGACTGTATCTCAAATTCAAGTTTGGGGAAATAATCGTTTGTAATCCATTTTGATGAGTCATCATTTGAGATATGTGGATCACCTAGAGAACTTTAGCATTTACTTAGATTGGATTAAGTGGCTACATAATTTCTTAGGCAAAATGGGAAATCTTATAGAACCATTCATTGACAAGATTGAACAACAATATGAAGACAATCACCAGAGTCCCACCCATGATTTCTCTCTATGTAAAGAGAAGAGACTTCTGTGAAATTTAGAAGATTTTGCATTCCATCACAGATGCACACTGCAATGAGTAAGTCACACTGACTTGTTCTTTGCAAGGGTTTGACTACACAGTTCAATAATCATTACCTTAATGAATGATAAGACAGTTTTTAACAAAATAGTACACATTCATTTGATCATGAGAGCATAATCTTCCACTAAGCACATGGAATCTTAAAAGTCTGCATCCTAATCTAACAGGTGCATTTGAACAAAGACATTTAATCGGACATTTCCTGAGAGCAAAATGGCTGATTTTGAGAGAAATGCATGAAAAAAACTATTTTCTTCCCTGATTGTCTTTAGTGGGATATTCTAAATGTTTGTGCATGTTGATCAAATTTATCTGAGATAAAAATACTTTGCAATATTTAAATGACAAACAACCAATTAAGAAACTTGCCTAGGTAATATCATCTGGAAACAATTTGACAACACACAAGTCTACTAAGAAATATGGAAATAATAGAAAACTGACACAGAAATTAAGAGGTAAGTGAAGCTCTATTATCAGAGCCTTTCTTTCAGGAAGTTTGTGCCAAGAGTAAAACGATTCAGTGATAGGGGTGTTACAGCCCAGGCAGAACAATGAGAACATATGTAATCTTTATAGATAATAAAAACAATAATAGCAATAATATGATAAGAAGGTATGTAATTCTTTTAAATTATAACAATAGTAATAGTGATAACAAGGAGGAGAAGGTGGAAAAGGGGAAGGGGAAGAAGATGAGGATGATGAAGAAGAGAAAAAAGGAGAGGAAGAAATATTAAAGAGAATGAGGGAGAGGGGAAAGAAACCAACAAAAACAGCAACAACTGTAATGGATATTGTGATGTATTAGCCAGATGCCTCTACTCTTCAGGATTACAGCGCTCATTCCTCCAGCTCTTGAGGGTGATAACAGCTGCTGTGTTTTCAGCTGAGTATCTTTCTGAGGGATTACATTTAGCTGAAAAGAACTGACTCTCAAAAAGTCATAGCCCCATACCAGGAGGCAGTTTGCATCCAATGACTGGTCAATGTGGTGGGCTAAAGCTTTGGCATCCTTTTCTTAATTTGGAACAACTCTGCAGGACCACACCGACTCCAGAGCTCCCTATAGAATCAGCTAATTTATTTGCTGTGACAGAATCACTGCTTGACTTCTCCCTCTACACAATTCTGCTTCTCTTGCTTCCCCACAGGCTTTGAGCCCAAAACACTCCCCAGTAAAATTTCTGCAAGGAAATCACTTCACAGTCCCATTCCTGTAAAAAATCAACCTGCAACAATGTCACTTATCTATTGCTAACTACATGTGAAGTGCTGTTGTGTTTTACATGTTAACATATTTAATCTCCAACAGTATGGCATAGGTGAAATTATTATGCCAATTTTACAGATGAAAAAATGGAGGCACAAAGGGGTTAAGTAACTTGCCTTAGGTCTCATCTCTAGTATCAGAGAGAGCCAGGATTTGCACCTAGGCACTTTGACTACAGACTGCATGCTCTTACTACCATGTTCTAATGCCTTTTAACCTTGATACCATGGAGTTTGATTTCCAAGGTGTTTTTAAAAAGATAACAGGCTTTCTGGCTTCAATTTCTTTAAATGCAACTTTGTTCAGAAAATAACATCTTTTTTCATAGGTACGCTAAGAAGAAACTGCTATGCTAAAATTAGAGTTTCTGCCCTCCCCACCCCTTTTAGTTTTTCAATTCGAGAGCCAAAAGAATCCTGTCAAAACTAAGTGGTTTCCTGCCATTTCTCAGAGCAAAATCCTTAAATAGTTTTCCATCTCACTCATAACTAAAGCCAAATTCTTATATGGTAGACTATTTTTTTTATTCAAAAATATATGTTCTTCCTCTCCACTGGGCCCATTCCTACATGTCTTTCCCTATAGAAAGTGTACACTTCCCATTCCATTGACATAAAGCTTGCCATGTGACTTGCTTTTGCCAGTGGATTATGACTATAATATGCCATATCTGAGCATAAGCTTTGAAAACTATCACATGGTTCCACTATGGCTCTTTTACCTCTGCCACAAGAACAGATGTCCCATATATGATTTACTCTTTTGGCCTGGTTGTCTGAATGAAGACAATATAAACAGAATCACAGAAAGCCCATGAGGAGGATATAAAATAAGCCCAAAATTTTGTCATAAACCTCTGAGATTTGGGTATTTTTTAAAAAACCACAGCATAACTTAGAGAAAGCTGGCTCATGCATCTTATTGAAACCATTGATGCCACAATACCCCCTGCCCTCTGGCCTTACATCTTTGACTTTTTTTCCAACCAGCAATTATGAAGACTGAAATCCAGCCTTGAATCAGTTTAATTCATGATTGTATTAAGGACCCCATCTTGGCCAGGTGTGGTGCCTCATGCCTGTAATCCCAGCACTTTGGGAGGCTGAGGTGGGCAGATCATGAGGTCAGGAGTTCAAGATCAGCCTGGCAAATGTAGTAAAACCCCATCTCTACTAAAAATATAAAAATTAGCTGAGTGTGTTGGCACACACCTGTAGTCCCAGCTACTTAAGAGACTGAGGCAGGAGAATTGCTTGAACCCAGGAGGTGGAGGTTGCAGAGAGCCGAGACTATGTCACTGCACTCCAACCTAGGCGGCAGAATGAGACTCCAACTCAGAAAAAAAAGACCCCATTTATATTCCTTATAAACAAACCCACCATATTCCTTAAGGACCACCTTGAACACCCCAGGAATTGGGCAAGTGTGCCTCTTTTTAACTACCATAGCACTATTAGTCTACTGTAGCACATAGTACACCATAGTAAATTGCTTGTTTAAATGACCTCCCTCTGTACCCTATCCAGTCCCTGAATTCTTGGGCAGGTACTATATCTTGTAAACTTTTTTACTTGTATAAATAGGGCACACAACTGTGCTCATTATATAAAAGCAGTTGAATAAATCAGTGTATTAGCATTATCTTTCATTTATTAATCTTTTATTTTTCATTACATTTTAATACAGCAAAGCAAATACAGGTAAACATCAGTATTCTTTATACAATAGCAGACAGAAAGGGAAGCCAGCCACAATTTAGAGTGCTTTTTCAGTTGTTGCTATATTTGTTTGTTAGTTTATCACTTTAAGCCAGATTATTTTACTGGCAAATTTGTTCAAACTTTCAAGGAAAAGCCTATATCTATAGCTATATGCTATATATTCTCTTCTAGATAATGCAACAAGATGGAAATATTTCCAAAACATTTTATAAAGCTATCAAAACTCATACCAAAATACAACAGAGACAGCAAGTGGTCAATCACATTTACCCAATCGGACAGTATATTAAAACAGTTGAAACATTTCAAGACACAACACAAGAACTAAACATGAGAAGACATAAATAGAACTGGAACACAAATACCAAATACAATATGTAACCCCCCACCCCCCCACCCCCACCCAATACATGAGACTTGAGTCTCTAAGGCCCCTCCTTGCAAGGCCCCTCTGACTGCCATGCATTCCTCTACCTGAAGTTGTGAACAAAGAATTGCCTGTGCCCAACATCAGCTCTATTGGCCTCATCTTCCATTGCCTCCCTGTACTGCTGTGGCCAGTCCTGTGGCTCCTTTCTGTGGATTCTGGCCACATATCGCAGGGCTTTCATCTTGGAGGTTTCCAGACGGGCTCTAGGACCCCACACAAACTCATATTGCACTGGATCACTGTCTGGAACCCGTAAACTGTCTATGTAGCGCTGACTCAAATATCTGCAAGTAATCACATGCTTTCTCCCAGATTGAACCCCTAAGCCTCTCAGAAAGGCCCAGACTGCAGACTCCCTGGCGTGGTTGCCCATTATAAAGATGAAACTTAGGACCTGCATCAAAAAGTTGTTGCCAGGCCTGTTTGGACTGTCTACAATCTCCTCAGTTTCTTCCATCTCCCTTCGGTTGTACAGGGTATAGGAGTGATTCCTGGGATCAAGTACCACTAGCTCTGTCCCATACACATGGTTCAGGGTACGGGCAGCACGATTCAGGAGGTCAGGGAACACTTTGCTGCACTCTCGGCCAATGTAGTACAGAATTCCTTTCTTTGGTATAGGCAGCTTAGTTGAATCCATAAGCAGAAATAACTGTACCAACTTCCTTGCCTTGCTCTCCAATCTTGACTCAGGCCATGAATGTGGGGGATATTTTGAGGAATAGTTGGAAACCTCTGAATCAGGGGATGCTACCTCTCCAGCAACTTCCTCAAAAAATGGCCTCCTGAAGTGAGGGAGGGCCTGCCAACCCTCAGCAAAGGCTCTGGCAGCATCTTCTTCCAGAGCTTCGTTGTATTGCTCTGGCCAATCCATAGGATCTTTGTTGTATATTTTAGCCATGAACTTCAGAATTTTCATCTTGGTGGTTTCTATGTGGGATCTTGGGCCCCAGAAAAACTCATACTCCACTGGCTTACAGTCAGTTACTGGCCTGTAGTCTAAGTAACGCTGCCATACAAACTCCACAGACAGAAGTCTTTTTGGGTTCCCAAAAATGGAAAGCCTCCTTTCCCGCTGTACCCCCATCCTCCAGAGCATTTCCCATATCTCAGCCTCCTTGGCTTGGTTGCCATTCAGGAATATTTGGCCTAGAATCATCATCAGGAGGCCCATCTTTGGCCCATTTGGGCTCTCTTCTAACCCTTCAAAGGGCACAGGTCCCAGTTTGTTGAGCAGAATGTAGGTGTGTGCCTCAGGGTCAAGTTCTCTCAATTCAAACCTAAAAATGCACTCCAGGTGGGCTGCTGCTCGCCTGAGTATCTCAGGAAACTGGTTGCGATATTCTTTAACAATATATTCCCGCATTTCAGACTCCCGGATAGGGTACTTGCTCTGATCCTTCACCAGCAGGAACTGCAACAGCTCAGCTACATTCTGTTCTATAGGGTCCTGGGGCTTCAGGGTAATTGCAACCCGGGAAGTACTGAGGCCCATAATAGTAATGGAGTTGGGGCTCTCACAGTCTCTCAGGACCTGGAACTCTATAGGGCCTTCTGCACCCTTAGGACCCTCAGAGTCTGAGTCCACAGAGGCCTTGGATTCCCCAGGGCTTGGCAAAACAACGGAGCACTTGGAGGGATTCCGATCCATAGAAGCATTTGAGCTAAACAGTGTGCTCGGGCCCTCACCAGGGGTGGGCAGCACGGAGCTTCCTGGTCCGTTGGAGGAGGTGGGCTGCACTAGGGTACTTGGTCCCTCACCAGGAATAGGCGGCACGGTGGCGCTCAGTCCCTCAGTGGCGGTGGGAGGCACAGAGGTGCACAGTCCTTCACCAGGGGTGGGCGGCACGGAGGTGCTCGTTCCCTCACCAGGAGTAGGCTGCACGGAGGTGCTCAAGCCCTCAGTGGTGGTGGGTGGCACGGAGGTGCTTGATCCCTTACTAGGGGTGGGCACGAAGGAGGTGCTTTGTCCATCAGAGGCGGTGAGCAGCACGGAGGTGCTCGGTCCCTCACCAGGGGTGGCCTGCACGGAGGGGCTCGGTCCCTCATAAGGGTTGGGGACCATGGAGGTGCTTAGTCCCTCAGAGGCGGTGGGTGGCACAGAGGTGTTCTTTCTCTCACCAGGGGTGGGCAGCACGGAGCTGCTCGGTCCCTCAGAGGCGGTGGGTGGCACGGAGGTGCTCGGTCCCTCGGTGGCAATGGGAGGCACAGAGGTGCTCAGTCCCTCACCAGGAGTGGGCTGCACGGAGGTGCGCAGGCCCTCAGTGGTGGTGGGTAGCACAGAGGTGCTTGATCCCTTACTGAGGGTGGGCACTAAGGAGGTGCTTTGTTTGTCAGAGGCGGCAGGCAGCACGGAGGTGCTCGGTCCCTCATTAGGGGTGGATGGCACGGAAGTGCTCAGGCCCTCAGGGACGGTGGGCAGCACGGAGGTGCTCAGTCTCTCATCAGGGGTGGACGGCACGGAAGTGCTCAGGCCCTCAGGGACGGTGGGCAGCACGGAGGTGCTCAGTCCCTCATCAGGAGTGGCCGGCACGGAGATGTTCAGGCCCTCAGTGGCGGTGAGCGGCACGGAGGTGCTCGCTTCCTCACCAGGGTTGGGCGGCACGGAGGTGCTCGGTCCCTCAGCAAGGGTGGACGCCACGGAGGTGCTTGGTCCCTCAAAGGCGGTGGGCGGCACGGAGGTGCTCGTTCCCTCACCAGGGGTGGGCGGCACGGAGGTGCTCCGTCTCTCAGAGACGGTGGGCGGCAAGGAGGTGCTCGGTTTCTTAGAGGAAGTGGGCGGCCTGGAGGTGTTCTGGCCCTCCGAGGCGGCAAGCGTCACAGATGTGCACAGCCCTTTAGACATGGTGGGAGGCCCAGAGGTGCTTAGGCCCTCACAGGGGGTGGGCAGCACGGAGGTGCCAGTTCCCTCAGAGACGGTGGGCTGCCCGGAGGCGCTTGAGGCCTCAGAGATGGTAGGCGGCACAAAGGTGCTTGGACCCTCAGCGGAGGTGGGCAGAACGGAGGTGCTTGGGCCCTCAGAGGCACAGAGGCCCTGGAGGATCTGGGAGTCGATGGGACCCTGGGGGACGTCCGAGCCTGGCACATCACCGGGGAGCCCGGGGGCATTAGGGGCCTGGATTTCGCTGTTGTGCGCAGTGGCCTTTGCACCGCGGCGGCGGCGGCGGCGCGAATTCTGGCTTACCAGAGACATGGTCCTGCCGACCGGCGCGTAGATCTGGCAGAGAGGACTGGAGGTGTGTAGGTGCCTCGGCACAAAACTGCCGCTAGCGGTAATTCTGTTGCTGCTGCTGCCAGAACCAAAGTTCCAAGCAACTTGCTGAAGCTGAAATTAGAGGTGGTGAAAAACGCAGGCACTGGCCAGCAATGAACGCTAGTCTCAGTGTACTCTGCTTCTCACACCCCGCCCCCTGCCGCAGTCCGCGCAGGCGCAGACCGGCTCTGCGGCAAGGCGATCTCGCCCCGCCCCGCACCTTCCCTGGGCCGGAGAAAGTGGATGCGGTGGTTCTGCACCAAAGGAGAGCACTAGCAGAAGGGAAACTCGTAGGGTGGAACAAGGAGCTTAGAGTAGATGGTTAGGGAATAAAAATGGAAATAATAATAACTACTCAGATTTAAGGTACGATTAGAAGGCTTCTACACAGAGCGCCAAGCACTTAATAGATTCTGAAAATTCTGAAATATCATTGAGATTTGCATTTTCCCAAAACTGTTTCAAGGAAAATGTTCGTGGTCTCTGGAAGGGTAGAATCCCCATCCTTGACCCTGTCTCTTCTATCGCTTTCTCCTTTTATGTGTCTAACTGCTCTCTTAAAGTTGTGAGCTAGTAAGAACTCTTTCCTAGAGGGCCTGAATGCCTGGCATTTAGTACCAATTAGGGAGCTTCGAACAAGCTTGAAAAGCCCAACATTCCCAGCCCAAATTTTCCCAGGCTTTAGTGAGAAAGCCACTAAAACTCTTAAAAATTCGCTTAATTCTTTCTCTCCACAATGACATGTCAATCACCTGCTCCTGTAATAGAGCTTCCGTGAAGGTCAGTTGAGATACCCAGTGTTAAGGGATGCTACCTGCTCTGTTTTGCTCTATTACTCTAGTATTTTTGGGCAGATCCAACCCTGATCTCCTTATTCATGCATTCAACAAACACTGGTCATCTATGCAGAAGTTACAGAGTTAATTTCTTTGTCATCCAGGAGCACCCAATGTAAAAATTGGAGTCAAAGAAAAAGTGAAGCCAAATTTTCTAGAAGTTTGTAAAGAATTCAGTGGATGGCAGGGTCAGTTCTACCTGTAGAGGCAGAAAAGGCTTCATAAAAGAGAAGATGTTTTAAAAGATGAGTGGGTAGGTATTTACCAAAAGGACAAGAATGAGAAAAGCATTCCAACTGAGAGTAGCATGACAGCAGTGAGTAAGAAAGAAAACACTGAAGAGTGCAAGCAGGTTGTTTTTAGAAGTTGGGGGGAGAGAGAGAGGAGGATAGGTAGAGGGAAAACACTAACTTTCTGACACACAACTACTACAACTCAGCTTACCACTATTGACCCTCTTTTGATGTTTGTACCTTGCTGCAAACATTTATTACATGTGGTCTTTCTTAATATCTTGTAAAAATTCTGGGAGTATACTTTTTTTTACACTTGTTTATGGAAAAGGAAAATAACTGGCTACAGTCACAAAGTTTCACTATCTCTGTCTCCAATTTCGGCTCTGTGAAGTCCAATGCAGTTATTATGCCCAGGGCCTATTCAGTGTGGGAAGTGCAAAAAACCTAAGATGTTTCTCTAAGCTTCAGCAACAGATATTCCTAACCTACAGTCCAGTGATTTCTAGAGACTTTGAAGTTTTTCAATTCTCTAAACTAAAAATTTTACCTTTAGAAATACGTTCTAAAAAAAAATAAGCTATATGTGCAAATATTTAACTAAAATAACTGTTATATAATTTGTTCTAATATAACAGCTGAAACCTATATGAATGTTAAATAACTAAAGAGTAAAGAAATTATGGTACTAAAAATGGAATACCAATAAGTCATTATAATGATATCAAAGAGTTCCATTTCTAATAATGTGTAGTTCATTGTAGCAGCCCTGCGAAAACCATCCTAGAAATTTAGGTAAAGAAACTCTTTGATGACAACAAAGGCTACCAATACAGCATCAGAAACCTATAAAGGCGATGAGGACTTAAAGAGTAATGATTTCAGAAAAAGGAAAGTGCAAAGAGGTGAGTCTTATATTGTATACAACTTTGTCACTTATGGAATTTAATGATTTGCTAGCTGATAATGTGGAATTCTAACTCACTGAAATAGTACATCAAAAATGAAGGCAAAATAAATACATGTTCTGAAAACAATACTGAATAAATTGAACAACAGTACCCCCATGTTGAGGAAATACTGAAAGGTTCTTATATGAAACTGAAGAGTTGCAAGAATTGAACAGTAATAGAAAGGATAAATATGTTGGTAAACAGACATATTGACAATGTAAAATAATAATATGTTTTTCTATAATTTATATGTAGAATTAAAATATATGAAACTAGTGAGTGCAAGAGATTTGGGGACTGATCAATAAAAAAATATATTACCACAAGTTTTCAGTAACACACAATGAATTTTTGCTTGTTTGTTTATTTTAGAATTTCAACTTTTATTTTAGATTCTGGGAATACATATGCAGGTTTGTTACATGGGTGTATTACATGATGCTGAGGTTTGGAAAACAAATGATCCTGTCACCCAGGTAGTGAGCATAATACT
This sequence comes from Cebus imitator, assembly GCF_001604975.1. Lineage (NCBI taxonomy): Eukaryota > Metazoa > Chordata > Mammalia > Primates > Cebidae > Cebus > Cebus imitator. The sequence goes on along the minus strand of NW_016107978.1, from coordinate 327,900 downwards.
CAACAGTTAGTTTTTCAACTCATACTCACCTCTATTCTTCCTCCTTTTAATATTCCCCCAGCGTCTATTGTTGCCATCTTTATGTCCATGAGTACCCAATGTTTAGCTCCAACTTATAAATGAGAACATGTGGTATTTGCTTTTCTGGTTCTGTGTAAATTCGCTTAGGATAATGGCCTCCAGCTGCATCCATATTGCTGCAAATGACATGATTTCATTAGTTTTTATGTCTGTGTTGTATTCCATGGTATATATGTACCACATTTTCCTTAGCCAATATCAATGATAGACACTGAAGTTAACTCCATGTCTTTGCTATTGTTAATGAGGCTGCAAAGAACATATGAGTGTATGTGTCTTTTTGGTGGAATTTCTTTGCTTCTGGATGTATACCCAATAATGTGATTATTGAATTGAATGGTAGTTGTGATTTATGTTCTTTGAGAAATCTCCAAACTGCTTTCTATAGTGGTTGAACTATATATAGTGTTTACTATTACTAATTTACATTCTGACCAACAGTGTATATGCATACAATGAGTTTTATTTGGTTAATTCTCTGACAGGTTTACAAGGTCATAGGGTTCATCAAAGTTTGAGATCTTCCAGAGGTTGGTGGGAGGTCACTACCTAGAAAATGAGAGGACAAGCTAACTGGAGAGAGGGAGGGGAATCAAAGAGATGGCTTATGTATGTATGTGATGTCTCTCAGCAGCAAGACAGAGAGTTTTTGGGTCAGAGATCTCTGAAGGGCAGCAGCAGCTTAGGATTTTCATCACCTGGAGTTTATCCTATCTATAGCTAGCAGATGATTGTAGTTTCACAGGGATTGCAAAGAAGGCAGCCTCTAAATGGCTGACGATCTACTTATTGGTCTATATTTAAAACAATTGGATGTGTAAAAAATTGAGTTTGGTACTAGCAGGATCAGTATACAGCAGCCATCTTTGGCTCATGCATATAACATATTCTGGCTCAATATTATCTTTTTTTTTTTTTTGAGATGAAATTTTTCTTTTGTTGCCCAAGCTGGAGTGCAATGGGGTAAACTCAGCTCACTGCAACATCCACCTTTCAGGTTCAAGCGATTCTCCTGCCTTAGCCTCCCAACTAGCTGAGATTACAGGCACGCGCCACCATGCCTGGCTAATTTTTTGTATTGTTAGTAGAAACAGGGTTTCACCATGTTAGCCAGGCTGGTCTGGAACTCCTGACCTTAGGTAATCCACCTGCCTTGGCCTCCCAAAGTGCTGGGATTACAGGTGTGAGCCGCCGTGCCTGGCCTATGTTATCTTACAATTAAAATTGTATGTTATTTTGCATTCCTGAGTCTGGAGCCAGAAATAAAGGAGACAGAATCCTATAAGGGCACAAACAAGGATTTCAAAGCCCTTTCATAGTCAATATGCCCACTTAATGGAGGAAAACCAGGGGAATCGATTTGGAAAAAGCAGATTTTAATTTGTTCAATTGTTCGGTCAATAGAGTGACATTATAACCCCTTTGCTACATGTTCCTGGCTATCTGTAGTATTAGAATCAGATTGGCAGAAGCAAGTCCAGCATGCAGTTAAATTTGTCATTATATGTGTTGCTGTGACTTAAGATATCTGCAGGTTTAGGCAAATGAATGTTTCTTCTTATTTGGATTGGTGCGCCTTGCTTGAGTTTCCAGGTGATTGCCAGCAGTAAATAGCATCCGAATGTTTGCATGGGTCTAGAGTAAGCTTCATAGTATCTCTCTGCAGATTTTAAAAAGTTATTAATTTATACATGCACCAAAACAGATTCTGAACTGTGACATATTCGCACATGTGATCCTCACAAGTAGGCCAAATTATTTCAAAAATAACTATCAATCATATTATAAATTTGGCCTATTTATTTCCCTTTTATGATGATGTTCTAATTTCACTGGGAGGCCACCTATTCCATCATTTCTATTCCAGGGAACATTTTCTAGGAAGTCCCTTTGTATAGCTTTAATAACCTCAAGGGTGACCCCTTGGGAGGTGGTAGTGTGATGTCACCAATAAATTTCTTTCCAAGTTAGCTTTGATACCAGGCTTCTCATTATTGTGTCTATCTCCTGTATGGTGGGATGTATACTGAAAGATTGAATGTACAAATGGACAATGGCTGGACCATATATAAAAATGGAACTGTGACCCGCAACCTTCAACAACCTGCCTAGGAAACAAACCCACTTAACTACAATAAGCAGCCCAGAGCATTAGGCTGCTATAAGTCAGACTTCTAGGATGTCAAATTTTTATCTTTAGCAACAACCCAAGAAAATAAATAATAATTTCTATAACAGTCAGCCCAAAATGTCCAGGACTTAAGAACTGACTGCCTTATTAATTTTTGTCTCTGCATCCATCTTAGGTCCAACCAGAGACAGCCAAATATGCACCTCTAACTAATTACACAGGATGATCCACTTCTAGTTAGCCTGCCTACATCTTCCCCATGCCAATGATCTCTATTCAGTGTATGCTTGTAGCCTTTCTTTCTCCTCCTATAAAGCTTTCTCACTGTTCTGCTTGCCTCTGAGTCTCTGTAAAAACACAAATGACAATGGTTGACTCCCTTACTATAGCAAGCTCTGAAATAGCCTTTGTTTTAAACATTTGGGTGGTCGTTGTTATTCCCACAGTATATTCTTTGGGATACTCGAGAAAAGTAACATTGGTCATAAATTTTCCTCAAATATTTCCCAAGACTTTATTAATGGCAGTTTTGGTAGACCCTGCAAAATTTCTAATAAATATAAGCAAGTAGCTGTCAATTTGGGTAAAGAAATTCCCATGCAGAGAGCAGTTAGAGTTCTCCATGAGATCAAATATGTTTTTAGTAGGAATTGTTTTTGCTGTAAACTTCAAAAGGTTTGATTATTTACCATGGACAGCCAGCCTTGCAATTGTTGTAGAACCAGCTTCCACTGAGTGTTATGTAAAACTTGGAGTTGATATTATGAGAAGGTTATTATGGAAGAATTCTTAAGCTGGTCATAGTCCCTGATTTATCAGATGTGCCTTGGCCCAGGTAATGTTACATAGTATATGTTGCTTTACTTGTTTATATCAATTGGCCACCAGAGAGGAAGTCCACAGTATGATGCCCCAGGCCACTTAGTACAATATTCTCATAGCTCCTGAGGTTTACAGCAAAAGACATATTCGATCCCATGAAGAACTCTAACTTCTCTCTGCATGGGAGTTTCTCTATCCAAATTGGCAACTACTTGCTTATATTTATTAGAAATTTTGCAAATATTTAAAAGTACCAAAACTTCCATTCATAAAGGCGTGAGAAATATTTGAGGAAAATTTCTGACCAATGTTATTTTTCTGAAGTATCCCAAATAATATACTGTGGGAATAAGAAAAACCACCCAAATGTGGAAAGCAAAGGCTACTTATTAATAAGTTGGATACAGAGTCTTAATAATGGGGTTTGTACTAGAGGGGAGCAAGAACATTACAATTAATAAGAAAATACATCAATAGTTGTAAGGACTTACGTTGTTTACATTTATCATCATCCCAGGGATTACTAAAATTACAGTTTTATTTTGGCAATCCTTTAATATTTGTTGTAATTGTCTTTGAATTACAGCATTTTTAATTTGATTGCATAAATCACAAGTATCTTGGTTATAATACTGGATATATGCTATCTCTGGGCATTCCTTAAATGGAACTCAAAAGGTCATGGTCCATTGCTTTATTTCCTTGGTTAGCAGTAGTTAATAATAGTGGGTTTTGTCTAATTTGAAGAAAATGTTGTCCCATAAGGCTTAGAAAGCATTTATGAGTCACAAGTGGTATCTTAGAGTCTGGTTTAGCCATATTGGGTGATGATAACAGTAGCAGAGACAAGAGGGGGGTGCTAACCTCAGAGTTGACGCCTGTGGTTATGTTAGTAGGATTGGACAACCTAAATAGTTAATGGTGTGGCTCACATTGTTCCCAATCTAACCCATGTTATGTGTCTCCCTGTGATGAACCTGTGGCATGTTGTTTCCAAACATACCTTGTCAGCAGTAGGGTATAGATTTTCAGGGATAGGGTGATCCACCAAATGATGTGTAGCCAACACTGGTGAGGGTAGTAACTTCTGAAGCAATGACAGCCCAGCAAAAAAAGGAGTAAAATTAGAGGTTATCTGCAACCAGGAGTACAAGATCTGGTTGTTCCCTGGGTACCACCAAAATGGTGTTACCCAGTGCACGGAGATTAGTTCCACCTTCTGGGTGTTGGAAGCAGTTCCAGGTTTGTTTCACAGTGCCTTTAGTGGAGCAAAGTACATGGATGACAGATAAGGCCACCTCTATCTCCAAATAGTGGTGGATGGTTTGCTCAACTTATTTGGAGTGATCAGTGACTGCAGGCTGAGTTTGGTTCCAGAATTAGTGATTCACAGTGAGGGGAAAGTAGCCAGGCTCTGGTTTTCTATGAGAAAGAAATGTAAGGTGAAAGTACCATATGGGTGTTCCTTTGTTGTAGGTGGCAATGCCTGGTCTCTCATGTTCATGAAAACTGGTAACAAGTTGTGTCTGGTGTAAGTATGTACACCAGCAGAGGTCACAACATCTCTGCTGGTGGTATCCTCATTTTTTGTAAATTTCAATGTAATGTAGTAATGCCATAAAATCAGGGCTACAGGCATTATTTTTGATCATTAAGGGGACCATTGCTCTTCAGGTCATTTCCATTGCCATTGTTTTAAAACCCATTGTCAGGCTGAGCATGGTGGCTCATACTTGTAATTCCACTGCTTTGGGTAGCCAAGGTGGGAGAATCACTTGAAGGTAGGAGTTTGAGACCAGTCAGACCAACATAGTGAAACCTAATCTCTATAAAAATATTAAAAATTAGCTAGGTGTGGTGGCATGGCATGCACTTGTAGTTCAGCTACTCAGCCAGCTGAAGTGGGAGGATTGCCTGAGCCCAGGAGTTCAAGGTTACACTGAGCTGTGATCATGCAACTGCACTCCAGCATGGACAACAGAGGGACACCATGTCTCTTTAAAAATAAATAAATAAATAAAAGCCCATTGTCTTTTTGTGTTACCTGCTTCCAGGAAGATAGGGTAGGCCAAAAACTGAGGCATTTTTTTTTTTTTTTTTTTATTGGGTCTCACTCTGTCTCTCAAGCTAGAATAAAGTAGCACGATCATTGTCCACTGTAATCTCTCCTCCCAGGCTCAAGTGATCCTCCAACATCAGCCTCCAAAATAGCTTGCACTACAGGTACACACCACCATGCCTGGCTAGTTTTTATATTTTTGTAGAGGCAGGGTTTTGCCATACTGTCCAGGATAGCTTTTAACTCCTGAGATCAAGAGATCCTGTGTCCTGAGCCTCCCAAGGTGCTGGGATTGCAGGCATGAGCCTCCACGCCTGGCCATCAATGAATGCTATTTTGTAATATCTACTTTTGTACTTGCTTTACAGTAAAATGGGAGCCTTGTTCTTATTGTATAAATTGTGGCATTCCCACAGAATTTAAAAGCTGTTTTGCTAGCCACCCAATAACATCAGAAAATGTTGGTATCTTGTACTGATAATCCAACAGAAAGACTGTAGAAGTATACATCATTGCTAAGGCATATTTAATCGTTCCTGCCACTGCAGAGAGAGAACCAATGAAATTGTTTTGCAAGTTTTGATTTATGCTTCTATGAAAATTTCTCCTTCTGTAAGGTAGATCCAGTGGTCCAGTGGTACAGATTATTTGAGTGTGGTATAGTCCTTAGTGGCTTTGTGTGAATGTCATTTTGCTGTACCCACTCCTCTTAATTCATTATTTAAACCCCATGATATCCAAGTGCTCTGATCTCTCATGTGCCCACTGATAGAAGCATAGAATGGTTCATATCAAACTTTCAGGAATTCTCTATCCTACAAGATACTTACATGCTTTGGTGGGTTTGTTAGTTTGTTGGCTTTTTGAACTTTATACCACCTCCTCTGTGTCTTGTTTAGTGTGAGTCAAGGTGTGATACATCAATATGGGAAGAATGGGAGCCAATGGGACAATTTATTCCCATATCTCTAACTCCAGTGTCTTGGCCTTGTATTCTTCAGCCCTGATTTTGTGAAAGATCTGACCAAATAATTATCCTGTTAGCTACGAAGCAGAAGTTGATGAAAACATAAGCCTTAGGAAAATGTTTCTCAAGGGTGTACTCTGTGTCTAGTAGTATTGTGAACAGTTTAGCCTATTAAGCACTTTGTTCTATCCCTTGCATTGAAATTGGAATGTTTGAATAAGGGTCACAGGTTGTATCTGTTCATTTTCTGGCTCCCTTATATCCTGTGCTTGCTCCACTGCTTTTCTTTTTTTTTTTTTTTTACAGTGCTGACCATCTTTTCTCTAGTCCCCATTGAACAAGAGGTAGATATGTTTCTGGGATGTTTGAAAACACATCATCAGTGACAATGTGTGTGGCTATTTCCTTATGAAGTTGTGACATTCCAGTAGGGCCAAGTTTAGCTTGATCCCATAGATGCCATGTCCATCTCAATAAGGAGGCTGATGTCAGTAAGAAGGTAGAATAGTTCTCTAGCTCTGTTACCCCTCACGGAAATCTAAGTAACAACTATCTGCAAACAACAATAACTTTGTCAGTATCTCAGAGCTTGGGAATGAGGCTGATACATCCCCTTCTACTGCAGAACTGAGAAAAGCCACATTTTAAGGGTAAGAGGAACAGTTTATCTTACTGCATTGTCTCTCCTCCAAGCTGACACAGTGCTACCCACAGAAAATTCCCCTGGCCCATGGTTTCTACAGTGGGAAAAAAAATAGTTGGAGACGGGCATTGAGCTACTCCATCATTCTGGGATCCTTTGCAGGAGGGCCACTCCTATCTCACATGACAGAAAACATTGCAGGTATCAGCAGAAGTAGGACATCTAGGGTTAGTTATAAAGAAAGAATGGAGTGGGGCTCACAGCAATCAGCACACAATTATTGGTGGTGTGCTGCCTTCCAGCCAACAGTGGTACCACACCAGAGAGATTAGCCAATAGCATTACGCTACTGGAAGCATGGCCTGCATGTTTGCCAGGTACAAGTCCCTAGCCAGCTTCTCCACAAAGCTCTGGCTCTCTCCTTCAGCTTTCATCAGTCTGGGAAGCAAGTGAAAGTCAGCAGCTATCCATAGAGGAAACATCTGGCCCCAGTCAAACCCAGAAGTTGAGTGGTGACCCAACCAAGCCCCAGTGCTCTCCTTAAGCTTTTCCCAAGAAAAGAGAAAATTGCAAGTCATCAATGATCTGTGGAGATGGCACTAAAACTCAGCAAATGAGTGGTGCCCTTACTAAGCCTCACTAAGTGTTCTGCTTTGGGCTATCCTAGACCAAGAGGCAAGCCAGTCTACACATATCTGTGAAGCATAGACTCTGACTCTGCCCAACCCAAGTTGCCAACTGGTGACCCCAGAGCCATTACCCAACGTTGTAGCCCAACACACAGCACTGCTCAACTACTGATTCCAAACATAGTGCCTTCCCAGCCGTAGAAGACAACCTGCAAACCTGCCTTATTAGAGGCAATAACAGAGCCCGATCATCAGGCCCACTTGACTAGAGTTTAGCCAGTGGTCTTCCCAGACTGCAGAGGATAGCCAGCAGTTCTATTTTACCTTAGAGTGCAATCACTATCCCAGCCCAGGTAGGGAACCCAAAACTAAACTCTGCCTGTCCAGAATTGCTACCAGCTGGATCATTCAGAATCCTAAGCAACACTAAATAGTGAAGGGTTTTTTTTATTGCATTTTAGGTTTTGGGGTACATGTGAAGGACATGCAAGATTATTGCATAGATACACACATGGCAGTGTGATTTGCTGCCTTCCTCCCCATCACTTCTTTCTGGCATTCCCCCCCCATGTTATCTCTCCCCAACTCCCTACCCACTGCTGTCCCACCCCTATTTCCCCCCAATAGACCCCAGTGTGTGATGCTCCCATCCCTGTGTCCATGTGTTCTCATTGTTCAACATCCACCTATGAGTGAGAACATGCTGTGTTTGATTTTCCGTTCTTATGTCAGTTTGCTGAGAATAATGGTTTCCAGGTTCATCCATGTCCCTACAAAGGACACGAACTCATCATTTTT
>NW_016107978.1:315484-318525 GCF_001604975.1 Cebus imitator | reverse complement strand
ACTGTCTTCCACAATGGTTGAACTAGTTTACACTCCCACCAACAGTGCAAAAGTGTTCCTATTTCTCCACATCCTCTCCAGCATCTGTTTCCTCTAGATTTTTTAATGATCACCATTCTAACAAGCGTGAGATGGTAATGTCAATGTAGTTTTGATTTGCATTTCTCTGATGACCAGTGATGATGAGCATTTTTTCATATCTTTGTTGGCCTCATGTATGTCTTCCTTTGTAAAGTATCTGTTCATGCTCTTTGCCCACTTTTGAATGGGCTTGTTTTTCTCTTGTAAATCTGTTTTACTTCTTTGTAAATTCTGGATATCAGCCCTTTGTCAGATGGGTAAACTGCAAAAATTTTTTCCCATTCTGTTGGTTGCTGATTCACTCTAATGACTGTTTCCTTTGCCGTGCAGAAGCTCTGAAGTTTGACTATGTCCCATTTGTCTATTTTGGCTTTTGTTGCCAATGCTTTTGGTGTTTTGGTTATGAAGCCCTTGCCTACGCCTATGTCTTGAATGGTTTTGCCTAGATTTTCTTCTAGAGTTTTAATGGTGTTAGGTCTTATGTTTAAGTCTTTAATCCATCTGGAGTTAATTTTAGTGTAAGGTGTCAGGAAGGGGTCCAGTTTCTGCTTTCTGCACATGGCTACCCAGTTTTCCCAACACCATTTATTAAACAGGGAATCCTTTCCCTATTGCTTGTTTTTATCAGGCTTGTCAAAGATCAGATGGTTGTAGATATGTTGTGTTGCCTCCAAGGTCTCTGTTCTGGTCCATTGGTCTATATCTCTGTTTTGGTACCAGTACCATGCTGTTTTGATTACTGTAGCATTGCAGTATAATTTGAAGTCCGGTAGTGTGATGCCTCCCACTGTGTAGTTTTTGCTTAGAATTGACTTGGCTATGCGGGCTCTCTTTTGGTTCCATATGAAGTTCAAGGTAGTTTTTTCCACTCCTGTGAAGAAGGTCATTGGTAGCCTGTTGGGGATATCATTGAATCTGTAAATTACTTTGGGCAGTATGGCCATTTTCACAATATTGATTCTTCCTAACCATGAACATGGAATGTTTCTCCATCTGTTTTTCCATCCTTGAAGAGGTCCTTTACGTTCCTTGTTAGTTGTATTACTAGGTATTTTATTCTCATTTAGCAATTGTGAATGGCAGTTCATACTTGATTTGGCTCTCTTTAAGTCTGTTATTGGTGTATAGGAATGTTTGTGATTTTTGCACATTGATTTTGTATCCTGAGACTTTGCTGAAGTTCCTTATCAGTTTTAGGAGATTCTGGGCTGAGACAATGGGGTCTTCTAGATATGCAATCATGTCGTATGCAAATAGAGACAATTTGACTTCCTATTTGAATAACTTTTATTTCTTTTTCTTGCCTGATTGCTCTTGCTAGAACTTCCAGTACTATATTGAATAGGAGTGGTGAGAGAGGGCATCCTTGTCTAGTGCCAGATTTCAAAGGGAATGCTTCCAGTTTTTACCCATTCAGTATGATATTGGCTGTTGGTTTGTTATAAATAGCTTTTATTATTTTGAGATATGTTCCATCAATACCTAGTTTATTGAAGGTTTTTAGCATAAAGGGCTGTGGAATTTTGTCAAAGGCCTTCTCTGCATCAATTGAGATAATCATGTGGTTTTGTCTTTGGTTGTGTTTATGTGGTGAATTACATTTATAGACCTGCGTATGTGGTACCAGCCTTGCATCCCCGGGATGAAGCCTACTTGATCATGGTGGATAAGCTTTTTGATGTGCTGTTGCAATCGGCTTGCCAGCATTTTATTGAAGATTTTTGCATCTATGTTCATCATGGATATTGGCCTGAAGTTTTCTTTTCTTGTTGAATCTCTGCCGGGTTTTGGTATCAGGATGATGTTGGTCTCATAAAATGATTTGGGAAGGAGTCCTTCTTTTTGGATTATTTGGAATAGTTTCAGAAGGAATGGTACCATCTCCTCTTTGTATGTCTGGTAGAATTCAGCTGTGAACCCCTCTGGACCTGGGCTTTTTTTGGTTGGTAGGCTATTAATTCTGCCTCAACTTCAGACCTTTTACCATTGGTAAAATGGTCTTTTACCATTGGTCTATTCAGGGTTTCGACTTCTTCCTCGTTTAGGCTTGGGAGGATGCAAGTGTCCAGGAATTTATCAATTTCTTCCAGGTTTACTAGTTTATGTGCATAGAGTTGTTTGTAACAATCTCTGGTGATGGTTTGAATTTCTGTGGAATCTGTGGTGATATCTCTTTTATCGTTTTTTATTGCATCAGCTTGGTTATTCTCTCTTTTCTTTTTTTATTAATCTGGCTAGTGGTCTGTCTATTTTGTTGATCTTTTCAAAAAACCAGTTCCTGGATTTATTGATTTTTTGAAGGGGTTTTTGTGTCTCTATCTCCTTCAGTTCTGCTCTGATCTTAGTTATTTCTTGTCTTCTGCTAGGGTTTGAGTTTTTTTGATCTTGCTCCTCCAGCTCTTTCAATTTTGATGATAGGGTGTCAATTTTGGATTTCTCCTTGCTTCTCATGTGGACACTTATTGCTATATATTTTCCTCTAGAGGCTGCTTTAAATGTTTCCCAGAAATTCTGGTGTTTTGTGTCTTCATTCTTGTTTCTTTCAAAGAACATCTTTATTTCTGCCTTCATTTTATTGTTTATCCAGTCAACATTCAAGAGCCAGTTGTTCAGTTTCCATGAAGCTGTGCAGTTCTGAGTTAGTTTCTGAAGTCTGAGTTCTAACTTGATTGCACTGTGGTCTGAGAGACTGTTTCTTATGATTTCGTTCTTTTGCATTTGCTGAGGAGTGATTTACTTCCAATTATGCGGTCAGTTTTAGAGTAGGTGTGATGTGATGCTGAGAAGAATGTATATTCTGTGGATTTGGGGTGCAGAGTTCTGTAAATGTCTACTAGGTTTGCTTGGTCCACGTCTGAGTTCAAGTCCTGGATATCCTTGTTAATTTTCTGTCTGGTTGATCTGTCTAATGTTGACAATGGGGTGTTAAAGTCTCCCACTATTATTGTGTGGGAGTCTAA
>NW_016107978.1:304291-314384 GCF_001604975.1 Cebus imitator | reverse complement strand
TATCCTTTCTTCTGGTTGGTCAATTCGGCTGTTGAAACTTGTGTATGCTTTGCAAAGTTCTCATGTTGTTTTTCAGCTCCATCAATTCCCTTATACTCCTCTCTAAGTTGTTTATTCTCGTTAGCATTTTGTCAAATCTTTTTTCAAGGTTCTTAGTTTCTTTGTATTGAGTTAGAACTTGTTCTTTTAGCTCACAGAAGTTTCTTATTACCCACCTTCTGAAGCCTGATTCTGTCAATTCATCACACTCATTCTCCATCCAGCCTTGTTTCATTGCTGGTGAGGAGTTGTGATCCCTTGCAGGAGGAGAGTCGTTCTGGTTTCGGGTGTTTTGATCCTTTTTGTGCTGGTTTCTTCCCATCTTTGTGGATTTATCCACCTGTCGTCTCTGTAGTGTTGACTTTCAGATTGGGTCTCTGAGTGGACATCCTTTGTTGATGATGAAGTTATTTCTTTCTGTTTCTTAGTTTTCCTTCTACCAGTCTGACCCCTCTGCTGTAGGACTGCTGAGGTCCACTCTGGTCCCTGCTTGCCTGGGAATTGCCTGCAGTGGCTGCAGTACAGCAATGGTTGCTGCAAGTTTCTTCTGCTATCTTTGTCCCAGAAGGATATCCACCAGATGTCAGTCTGAGCTCTCCTTTATGAGGTCACTCTTTGGATATATGGGGGTCAGGGAGCTGCTTGAGGAGACAGTCCATCCTTTATAGGAGCTCAAGTTCTGAGCTGTGAGCTCCGTTGTTCATTCAGAACTGCTGGGCAGTTATGTTTAAGTCTGCTTCAGTAGAACTCATAAACCCCCTTTTTTTTCACAGGTGCTCTGTCCCGGGGAGTTAGGGCTTTATTTATGTGTTTCTGTTGTGCTGCTGACTTTTCTCAGGGCTGCCCTGCCCAGTGAGGGGGCAGCCTAGTCACTGTCTGCCTGTAGAGGCTTTGCTGAGCTATTGTGTGCTCTGCCCAGCTGCTGTGTGAACTTCCCTACAGTCCTGTTTATACAAGTGTAGTTAGAACCACCTTGGCAATGGTGGCCCACCTCTAATGGTGGACTCTCTCTAATGGTGGGCTGCCTTGGCAATGGTGGGCTGCCTCAGCAATGGCAAACTCCTCCACAGTGGTGGACTGCCTTGGTAATGGTGGACGCCCCTCCCTCACAGAGCTGTACTGTCCCGGGTTCAACTGCACTTGCTGTGATACTCTCAATCCAGAGTGTTTCTGATTGCTCTTCTTTTGTGGGGGTGGGACAAGCCAAGCCTGATCACCTGGCTCCCTGCCTCAGAGCCCCCCTTTTTTTTTTTAGTTGAACGGTTGACTCTGTCTCCAAGGTGTTCCAGTCTCCTGTTGAAAAGGCGCCAGGATCTGTGTGATTTCCAATGTGGCAACCCACTGTGTCTGCACTGGCTGAAACAGCCTCGCTGAGATTCGTGGCACTTTTTTCCCCAGGAATCTCCTGGCCTGGGTCCCTGTTTCAGTCCCCTTTTTAATCAGTCAAATGGGCGCCTCTGTCTGCCAGAAGCTCCAGTCACCAGCTGAAAAGGTGCCTGGACTCCTGTATTTTGTATGGAGAACCACCAACAAAACAGCCACACCGGCAAAAACAGCCACGCCGGCCAAGCTAGCCATGCTGGTGACCCATGGGCCTCCTCCGCCTGGGAATCTCCTAGTCTGTGGGCAATAAAAATCCATCTGGAAATGCGGCACCCACACACCCTCCATGCTTTTACTGGGAGCTGAAATCCTGAGGTGCTACTAATCAGACATCTTGGATCCCTCCCGTCGGTTTTTTTTTTTTTTTTTTTTATTGTATTTTAGGTTTTGGGGTACATGTGAAGAACATGCAAGATTGTTGCATAGGTACACACATGGCAGTGTGATTTGCTGCCTTTCTCTCCATCACCTATATCTACCATTTCTCCCCATGCAATCTCTCCCCACCCCCTGCTGTCCCTCCCCTAGTTCCCCCCCAAACAACCCCACTGGGTGATGCTCCCCTCTGTGTCCATGTGATCTCATTGTTCAACATCAACCTATGAGTGAGAACATGTGGTGTTTGATTTTCTGTTTTTGTGTGAGTTTGTTGAGAATGATGATTTCCACATTCATCCATGTCCCTACAAAGGACACAAACTCATCGTTTTTGATGGCTGTATAATATTCCATGGTGTATATGGCTACATCTTCCCTGTCCAGTCTATCATCGATGGGCATTTGGTTTGGTTCCAAGTCTTTGCTATTGTAAACAGTGCTGCAATGAACATTCATGTGCATGTGTCCTTATAGTAGAATGATTCATAATCCTTTGGATATATACCCAGTCATGGGATTGCTGGGTCAAATGGAATTTCTATGTCTAGATCCTTGAGGAATCGCCACACTGTCTTCCACAATGGCTGAACTAATTGACATTCCCACCAACAGTGTAAAAGTATTCCTACTTCTCCATATCCTCTCCAGCAACTGTTGTCTCCAGACTTTTTAATGATTGCCATTCTAATTGGCGTGAGGTGGTATCTCAATGTAGTAATGATTTGCATTTCTCTAATGACCAGTGATGATGAGCATTTTTTCATGTTTGCTGGCCTCATATATGTCTTCTTTTGTAAAGTGTCTGTTCATATCCTTCGCTGACTTTTGAATGGGCTTGTTTGTTTTTTTCTTGTAAATCTGTTTTAGTTTTTCATAGATTCTGAATATTAGCCCTTTCTCAGATGGGTAGATTGCAAAAATTTTTTCACATTCTGTTGGTTGCTGGTTCACTCTAATGACTGCTTCTTTTGCTGTGCAGAAGCTGCGGAGTTTGATTAGGTCCTATTTGTCTATTTTGACTTTTGTTGCCAAAGCTTTTGGTGTTTTGGTCATGAAGTCCTTGCGTACGCCTACGTCTTGAATGGTTTTGCCTAGATTATCTTCTAGGGTTTTTATGGTGTTAGGTCATATGTTTAAGTCTTTAATCCATCTGGAGTTAATTTTAGTGTAAGGTATCAGGAAGGGGCCCAGTTTCTGCTTTCTGCACATGGCTAGCCAGTTTTCCCAACACCATTTATTAAACAGGGAATCCTTTCCCCATTGCTTGTTTTTGCCAGCTTTGTCAAAGATCAGATGGTTGTAGATGTGTTGTGTTGCCTCCGAGGCCTCTGTTCTGTTCGACTGGTCTATATTTCTGTTTTGGTACCAGCACCATACTGTTTTGATTACTGTAGCCTTGTAGTACAGTTTGAAGTCCGGTATTGTGGTGCCTCCACCTTTGTTCTTTTTGCTTAGGATTGACTTGGCTATGTGGGCTCTCTTTCGGTTCCATATGAAGTTTAAGGTGGTTTTTTCCACTTCTGTGAAGAAGGTCATTGGTAGCTTGATGGGGATAGCATTGAATCTGTAAACTACTTTGGGCAGTATGGCCATTTTCACAATATTGATTCTTCTTAACCATAAGCATGGAATGTTTCTCCATCTCTTGTGTCCTCTCTTATTTCATTGAGCAGTGGTTTGTAGTTCTCCTTGAAGAGGTCCTTTACATTGTTTTTTAGTTGTATTCTTAGGTTTTTTATTCTCTTTGTAGCAATTGTGAATGGCAGTTCGTTCTTGATTTGGCTCTCTTTAAGTATGTTATTGGTGTATAGGAATGCTGGTGATTTTTGCAAATTTTTTACCACCAAAGAACACCCGCAAATCCCACAAGACATGGCCATTTTCTCAAATGTGCAGGCATCAATGCAGAGACATAAAGACTACTGAAAAATCAGAAAAAAATATGACACCACCAAAAGAAACTAATACAGCTACAATAGTGAATCCTGAAGAAATGAAGATCTATGAATGACTCACAAAGATTTCAAGATACTCTCTTAAAGAAGTTCAGAGAAATTTAAGAAAATACAGATTGATAAATAAAATTTGGAAAACAATTTATAAACAAAATGAGGATTTTGACAAGTAAATAGAAATAATAGAAAAGAGATCCTAGAGATAAATAATATAACAATCAAACTGTAAATTTAATAGAAAGCTTTGATAGCAGACTTGATTAAACAGAAGACTCATTGAGCTTGAAGACAGGACATCTGAAATTATTCACTCAGAAAAGCAGAAAGGAATATGAATAAAAAATAAATAAAAGATCTGTGAGAATTATGAAACATCATCAAGAGATCTGAGTTTCACATAATATGAATTTCCAAAGGAGAAGAGAAGGACAAAGGCCCAGGAAGACTGTTTAAGAAATTAATGGCTGGAATTTTCCTGAATCTGGAAAAACACCCAAGTTCAGGAAGCTCAGATTTTTCTAATCAAACTCAACCCAAAGAAAATTTCACTAAGACACATCATAATCAAATTATCAAAAATAAAAAAAAAAACAAATAGAAGATGCTGAAAGTGATAAGAGATAACAAAAAATTATCTTCAAAGGAATTGCAATACAACTATCAGCAGTGTTTTCAAAAAACAAAAATCAGCAGGCCAGGAGAGATTGGGATAATATATTAAAAATGCTGAAGGAAAAAAAACGCTGTGAAATTATGATGCTTTAACCAGCAAAGCCATCATTCAAAAATGAAAGATAAATACAAATTTGTCATGACAAACAAAAGCTAAAGGAGTTTATCACCAATAGGCCTGCTTTACAGAAATTGCTAAAGGATTTTTTTAAAGCAAAATGAAAAACTGTTAATTATATTAAATAAATAAAAGTTTAAAACTCAATTGTATAAGTAATACATAGTCAAATTCATAATTCTCTAACACTGTAAGGGTGGTATGTAAAGCAATTTTATTTCCACTATGAGTTTTAAAAAACTATGAAAAATATAACTATAATAAATCGATGAGATTACAAATTACAATAAATAAATACATTTTGAAATCAAAATCTTAAAAAGTGGGAAGGAAGAAGTTAAAGTGTGAAGTTTCTTATGTGGTTAAACTTCAGTTATTATTGGTTTAAAATAGCCTGTTATAAGGAGACAATATTTTATGTAAGTTCTCTTGATAACCACAAAACAAAAACTTAGAGTATCTGCAAAAAGTACAAAGATAAAGAATTCAAAGCATACCACCACAGAAAACCATTGAATCACAGAAAGATAGCAAGAGAGGAAGAAAGAGTTCAGTTGTCATCAGTTTAAAATAATTGGTTATAAGACTTTTTTTTTGGAAGCCTGATGGTAACCTCAAATCACAGAACCCATAACAGGTACACAAATAATAAAAAGCAGTAATTTAAAACACATTGCCAGAGAAAATTTATTTTTTGCAATAGAAGGCAGGAAAGAAGGAAGGGATGACCAGAAATCAAACAAAAAAAAAATTAGAAAATGGCAGTAGTAAATTCTTACCTATCAATTATTACCTTGAATGTAAATGAATTAAATTCTCTAATCTAAAGACACAGCATTTCTGAACGGATTTTCCTTAAAAATCTAACTTTATTAGTAAGGATATACATAGACTAAAATTGACGAGATAAAAAGTTATGTCAGACAAGTGAAAATCAAAAGAGAGCAGAGGTACTTACATTAGACAAGATAGACCTTAAGTTATAAACTATGATTAGCCAGTGGTCTTACCAGACTGTAGAGGATAGCAAGCAGCTCTATTTTACCTTAGCATGCAAAACTATATTGTAATAAATGAACAATTTACCAAGAGTACATAACAATTGTGAATGAACATGCACCCAACATTGGAACAATTAAATATATAGAGCAAGTGTCAAAAGATCTGAAGTGAGAGATAGACTTTAATATAATAATAATGGGAGACCTCAATATACTTTTAAAAGTGAACAGATGATCTATACATAAAACCAATAAGGAATCATTAGATTTGAATTACACTTTAGACCAAGTGAACCTAACAGACATATGTAAAACATTCCATCCAATAGTAGCAGAATACACATTCTTTTCAAGTTTACATGAAATATTCCTCAGGGAAAATCATGTATTAGGTCATAAAACGAGACTTAACAAATTTAAGAGGATTGAAATTATATCAAGTATCTTCTTGGATTACAACAGAATGAAACTATCAATTAATAACAGGAAAAATCTTGAAAAATACTAAAATATGTGGAAAGTAAAGAACATGCTCCTAAACAACTAATGGGTCACAAAAGTATAAAAGAAAATAAAAAATATGTTGAGAGAAATAAAAAATAGAGATAAATTAACAGCAACAAATGCCTATATCAAAAGGAAAAATGATCTCAAGTGATAAGAGCACACTAAGCCCAAATTTTGCAGATGGAAGGAAATAACTATTAGAGAAGAAACAAATAGAATAGATACAGAAAAAATTTGGAAAAAAAAGTGAATGCAAGATTTGGGCTTCCCTTTTGGAAAAGACAAAATCAACAAACCCTAAGCTAGACTAAATTTAAAAATGGAAAAGTTTGAAATATATAAAGTCAGAAATAAAAATGTAGACATTACAACTAACCAGAGAAATACAAAACATTATAAGAATCTACTATAAAAAAAGCATATGCCAATAAACTGAATAATATAGAATACATTGATACATTTCTAGACACATACCACCTACCAAAACTGAATCTTGAATAGAAAACTTGAACTTGACAATAATGAAAAAGAAGATTGAATCAGCAATAAAAATTCTCCCATCAATAAAAAGCCCAAGGCCAAATATACTAGAAAGAGATTTTAACAAAAATAGCATGGTGCTAGCACAAAAACAAACACATCATACAATGCAAGAAGATGTAAAGATACAAAGCCCAGAAATAAACCCATGCATTTATGCTCAATTGATATTTGACAATGGTTTAAGGAACAAAATATGAAGAAAGGACAGTCTCTTCAATAAATGATGCTACCAAATCTGGTTTTCCAAATGCAGAGTAATAAAATTGGATCCTTAACTGACATCAAAGAAATCAAAACAGGATTGATGAAAGACTCAAACATAAGACCTAAAACAATAAAAGTAACAGAAAAAAATGTAAAAAGCATGGCAGAAAAGCTACATGACATTGGTCTGTGCAGTAAATTCTTGGATATAATTGCAAAGGCACAAACAACAAAAGCAAAAATAGACAAACAGGATTGCATCAAACCTAGTCTTCTGCATAGCAAAGGAAACAAAAGAGCAAATAGACAACCCACAGAATGAGAGAAAAAGATTTGCAAATGATAAATCTAACAAGGGGTTAAGATCCAAAACATATAAGAAATTCAAACCATTCAATAGTGACAACAAATGAATTAAAATGTGGGTAAAGAAATGGAATAGACATTTCGCAAAAGATGACATACAAATTACCAACAAGTACATGAAAAAAGGCTCAACATTATTAAATATTAGAAAAATAAAAATTAAAACTACAATAAGATATTACCTCATCTGTGTTAGAATGCCTTTTATAAAAAATATATAAAAGAAAATAAATGTTGGCAAGGATGTAAACAAAGGATAATTCTTGGTCATTTTTTTGTGGGAATGTAAATTAATACAGCCACTGTCAAAAATGTTAATAAGTTTATTTAAAATATAAAAATAAAACTAATATATAATTCAGCTGATCCACTTCTAAGTATATAGCAAAAGGAACTGAAATCAGTGTGTCAGATATCTGCATTCTCATGTGAATTGCAACATTGTTTACAATAACAAAGGTAAGGAATCAATCTGTGGCCATCAGTAGATAAACTGATTTTTAAAATGTGGTACAAATACACAATGAAATACTGTTCATCAATAATAAAGAAAGAAATCCTAATCATTTGTGACAGTATGAATGAAGCTGGAGAACATTATGCTAAGTGAAATAAGCCAGGCATAGAAAGACTTCATTATTTTACTTACATGCAAAATCTAGAAAATCCGAAAAAGTGGAAAGTAGAATTGTAGTTTTCAGAGGCTGAGGATGGGGGGGATGAGTAAGGGAGTTGTTGGTCATAGGGTACAAAGTTTAAAAGAGGAGGAATAAGTTCTGATATCTATTGCACAGCCGAATGATTATAATCAAGGGTAATGTACCACATTTTCAAAATAACTAAAAGAGTAAACTTCAAACAACTCATCACAAAAAAATAAGAGATGTGCTTGGTGTGTTAATTACTTTTGTTTAATTATTCCACAATGTATGCAAGTAACAAAACATCACATTGTACCCCATAAATGTATACAGTTATAATTTGTCCATTAAAATAATACATGCTCCTTGACTTATCATTGGGTTATGTCCTAATAAACCAATCATAAGCTAAAACTATTAGACAGATCGACAAGACAGAAAATTAACAAGGATATCCAGGACTTGAACTCAGATCTGGACCAAGTGGACCTAATAGACATCTACAGAACTCTCCACCCCAAATCCACAGAACATATATGCTTCTCAGCACCACATTGCACTTACTCTAAAATAGATCACATAATTGGAGGTAAATCACTCCTCAGCAAATGCAAAAGAATGGAAATCTTAACAAAAAATCTCTCAGACCACAATTCAATCAAATTAAAATCAGAATTAAGAAACACACTCAAAACTGCACAGCTACATGGAAACTGAACAACTTGTTCCTGAATGACTACTGGATAAATAATGAAATGAAGGCAGAAATAAAGATGTTCTTTGAAACCAATGAGAATGAAGACAAAGTGTACCATAATCTCTGGGACACATGTAAAGCAGTGTCAAAAGGGAAATTTATGTCACTAAATGTCCACATGAGAAGCAATGAAAAATCTAAAATTGACACCCTAATGTCACAATTTGAAGAACTAGAGGAGCAAGATCAAACAAACTCAAAAGCTAGCAGAAGACAAGAAATAACCAAGATCAAGCAGAACTGAAGGAGACAGAGATGGGGAAAAAAAAAAAAAACCCTTCAAAAAATCAATAAATCCAGCAGCTGGCTTTTTTAAAAGGTCAACAAAATAGATGGACTGCTAACCAGATTAACAAAAAGAGAAAAGAGAGAAAAATCCAACAGATGCAATAAAAAACGATACAGGGGATATCATCACTGATTCCACAGAAATACATACTACAATCAGAGATTACCAAAAACACCTCTATGCACATAAACCTGTAATTTAGAAGAAATGGATTAATTCCTGGACTCTTAAATGCTGCCAAGACTAAACCAGGAAGAACGTGAATCCTTGAATAGGCCAATAACAAGGGGTGAAGTTGTGGCAGCAATTAATAGCCTACCAACCAACAAAAAGTCCAGAACCAGACAGGTTCACAGCCGAATTCTACCACAGGTACAAAGAGGAGTTGGTACCATTCTTTCTGAAACTCTCCCAAACAATACAAAAACAGGGAATCCTCCCTAACTCATATTATGAGACCAACATCATCCTGATACCCAAACCTGGCAGAGACACAACTGAAAAAAAAAAAGAAAATTCATGCCAATATCTATGATGAACATTGATGCAAAAATCATTAATAAATTACTGGCAAACCAAATGCAACAGTACATCAAAAACTTATACATCACAATCAAGTCAGTTTCATCCAGGGGATGCAAGCATGGTTCAACATACACAAATCTAAAAACGCAATCCATCACATAAACAGAACCAAAGACAAAATCCACATTATCATCTCAATAGATGCAGAGAAGGCCTTTGACAAAATTCAACAGCCCTTAAAGCCTAAAACTCTCAATAAACTAGGTATCAGTGGAACGTATCTCAAAATAATAAAAGCTATTTATGATAAACCCACAGCCAATACCATACTGAATGGCCAAAAACTGCAAGCATTCCCTTTGAAATCTGGCACAAGACAAGGGAGCCCTCTCTCACCACTCCTATTCAACATAGTATTGGAAGATCTGGCGCAATCAGGCAAGAAAGAAAAAATAAAGCATATTCAATTAGGAAAAGAGGAAGTCAAATTGTCTCTATTTGCAGACAGGACTGTATATTTAGAAGACCCCATCATCTCAGCCCAAAATTTTCTTAGGTTGATAAGCAACTTCAGCAAAGTCTCAGGATACAAAATCAATGTGCAAAAATCACAAGCATTCCTATAAACAAATAATAGACAAACAGAGAGCCAAATCATAAGTAAATTCCCATTCACAATTGCTACAAAGAGAATAAAGTACCTAGGAATACAACT
>NW_016107978.1:277842-303586 GCF_001604975.1 Cebus imitator | reverse complement strand
TTATTAGAGTGAACTGGCAACCAACAGAATGGGAAAAATTTTTGCAATCTACCCAACTGTCAAAGGGCTAATATCCAGAAACTACAAGGAACTTAAACAAATTCACAAGAAAAAAACAAATCTATGTTTGATTGGTGTACCTGAAAGTAACAGGGAGAGTGGAACCAACTTGGAAAACACTCGTCAGAATTTTATTCAGGAGAACTTCCCCAACCTAGCAAGACAGACCAACATTCAAATTCAGAAAACAAAGAGAACACCACAGTGATACTCTTCAAGAAGAGCAACCCTAAGACATATAATTGTCAGATTCATCAAGGTTGAAATGAAGACAAAAATGTTAAGGGCAGCCAGAGAGAAAAGTCAGATTACCCACAAAGGGAAACCCATTATACTAACAGCAGATCTTTCTGCAGAAACCCTATAAGCCAGAATGGGGGGTGGGGGTGGGGTCAATATTCAACATTCTTAAAGAAAAGAATTTTCAACCCAAAATTTAATATCCAGCCAATATAAGATTCATAAGTGAAGGAGAAATAAAATCCTTTACAGACAAGAAAATGCTGAGAGATTTTGTCACCAACAGGCCTGCCTTACAAGAGCTCCTGAAAAAATCACTAAATATAAAAAGAAAAAAACCTGTACTAGTCACTGCAAAAACATACCAAATTGTAAAGACCATCAACACTATGAAGAAACTGCATCAACTAACTAGGAAAATAACCAGCTAGCGTCATAATGACAGGGTCAAATTCACAATATTAACCTTAAATGTAAATAAGCTAAATGCCCCAATTAAAAGACACAAGCTGGCAAATTCTGTAAAGAGTCAAGATTATTGATGTGCTGCATTCAGGAGACCCATTTCACATGCAAAGAAACACATAAGCTCAAAATTAAAAGATGAAGAAATATTTACCAAGCAAATGGAAAGCAAAAAATGCAAGGGATGCAATCCCAGTCTTGGATAAACAAACTTTAAGCCAATAAAGATCAAAAAAGAAAAAGAAGGCAATAAATAATGATAAAGGGATTAATGCAACAAAAAGAGCTAACTATCCTAAATATATAGGCACTCAATAGAGAAGCACCCAGATCCATAAAGGAAGTTCTTACAGACCTACAAAGAAACATAGACAGCTACAAAATAATAATTGAACACTTTGATACCCCACTCTCAATATTAGAGAGATAAACAAGACAGAAAATTAATAAGAATATTCAGGACTTGAACTCAGCTCTGGACCAAGCTGACCTAACAGACGACATCTTCAGACTCTCCATCCCAAATCAACAGAAAAGACATTCTTTTCAGCATGACATTGCACTTATTCTGAAACTGGCCACATAATTGGGAGTAAAACACTCCTTAGCAAATGCAAAAGAACAGAAATCACAACAAACAGTCTCTCAGACCCAGTACGATCAAATTAGAACTCAAAATTTAAAAACTCACTCAAAACCACACAACTACATGGCAACTGAAAAACGTACTCCTGAATGACTACTGAGTAAATAACAAAATTAGGACAGAAGTAAATAAGTTTTTTGAAAACAATCAGAACAAACACACAACATACCAGAATTTCTGGAGCTCAGCTAATGCAGTGCTTAGAAGGAAATTTATAGCACTAAATGCCCACAAGACAAAGCAAGAAAGAATCTAAAATTGACACCCTAATATCACAGTTAGAAGAACTAGAGAAGCAAGAGCAAACAAATTCAAAAACTAGCAGAAGGCAAGAAATAACTAAGACCAGAGAAGAGCTGAAGGAGATAGAGACAAGAAAAACTCTTCAAAAAATCAATGAATCCAGGAGCTGGTTTTTGAAAAGATTAACAAAATAGACAGGTAGCCAGACTAGTAAAGAAGAAAACAGAGAAGAATCAAATATACACAATAAAAAATGATAAAGGGGATATCACCACTGATCCCACAGAAATACAAACTACCATCAGAGAATAGCGTAAACACCTCTATGCAAATAAACTAGAAAATCTAGAAGAAATGGATAAATTCCTGGACACACACCCTCCCAATGCTAAACCAGGAAGAAGTCGAATCCCTGAAGAGACCAATAAGTTCTAAAATTAAGGCAGTAATTAATAGTTTACCAACTAGAAAATGCCCAGGGCCAGATGGATTCACAGCCAAATTCTATCAGAGGTACAAAGAGGAGCTGGTACCATTTGTTCTAAAACTGTGCTAAACAACAGAAAAAGAGGAACTCCTCCCTAGCTCATTTTATGAGACCAGCATCACCCTGATACCAAAACATGGCAGGGACACAACAACAAAAAATTTGAGGCCAATATCTCTGATGAAAATCAATGCAAAAATCCTTAATAAAATACAGGAAAAACGAATTCAACTGCACATCAAAAAGCTTACCTACCACCATCAAGTTGGCTTCATCATTGGGATGCAAGGTGGGTTCAACTCATGCAAATCAATAAATGTAATTCATCACATAAAGAGAACCAATGACCAAAGCCACATGATTATCTCATGCAGAAAAGGCCTTTGATAAAATTCAAAAACTCCTTCATGCTAAAACCTCTCAATAAGCTAGATATCGATGGAATGTATCTCAAAATAGTAAGAGCTATTTATGAAAAACCCACAGCCATATCATACTGAACAGGCAAAAGCTGGAATAATTTCCTTTGAATACTGGCACAAGACAAGAATACCCACTCTTACCACTCCTATTCAACATCATATTGGAAGTTCTGGCCAGGACAATCAGGCAAGAGAAAAAAATAAAGGGTGTTCAAATAGGAAAAGAGGTAGTCAAATTTTCTGTTTACAGATGACATAATTGTATATTTAGAAAACCTCATTATCTAAGTCCAAAATCTCCTTAAGCTGATAAGCAACTTCAGCAAAGTCTCAAAATACAAAATCAATTTGCAAAAATTACAAGCATTTCTATACACCAATAATAGACAAAGAGAGAGCCAAACCATGAGTGAACTCACATTCTTGATTGCTACAAAAAGAATAAAATACCTAGGAATACAACTTACAAGAAATACGAAGGATCTCTTCAAGGAGAACTACAAACCACTTCTCAAGAAAATAAATAGAACAGAAATAAATGGAAAAACATTTTATGCCAATGGATAGGAAACATCAATATTGTGAACATGGCCATGCTGCCCAAAGTCATTTATAGATTAAATGCTATGCCGATCAGGCTACAATTGACTTTCTTCAGATAATTGAAAATACTACTTTAAATTTTATGTGGAACCACAAAAAGCCCATAGTGACAAAACAATCTTTAGCAAAAGGAACAAAGCTGGAGGCATCATGCTACCTGACTTCTAACTATACTGCAAGGCTACAGTAACCAAAACAGCATGGTACTGGTATCAAAACAGATCTATAGACTAATGGAACAGAACAGAGGCCTCAGAAACAATGCCAGACATCTACAACCATTTGAACTTTGACAAACCTGACAATAACAAGCAATGGGGAAAGGATTCCCTATTCAATAAATAGTGTTGGGAAAACTGGTTAGCCATATGCAGAAGAATGAAACTTAATCCCTTCCCTACGCCTTATACAAAAATTAACTTAAGATGAATTAGAGACTTAAACATAAGACCTACAACCATAAAAACCTTAAAAGAAAACCTAGGCAATGTCATTCAGAACATAGGCATGGGCAAAGGCTTTATGATTGAAACATCAAAAGCAATGGCAACAAAAGTCAAATTTGACAAATGGGATCTAACTAAACTATAGAGCTTCTGCACAGCAATAATAACTATCATTAGAGTGAACAGGCAACCTACAAAATGGGAGAATATTTTTGCAATCTACCCATCTGACAAAGGGCTCATATCCAGAATCCACATAGAACTTTTAAAAAATTTACAAGAAAAAAAACAAACAATCTCATCAAAAGTGGGCAAAGGATATGAACAGACACTTTTCAAAAGAAGACATTTATGCATCAAACAAACATGAAAAAATGCTGATCGTCACTGGTCATAAGAAAAGTGCAAATCAAAACCGCGGTGAGATACCATCTCATGCCAGTTAGAATGGTGATCATTGAAAAATCTGGAAACAACAGATGCTGGAGAAGATGTGCATAAATAGAAAAGCTTTTACACTGTTGGTGGGAATGTAATTAGTTCAATCACTGTGGAAGACAGTGTGGTGATTCCTCAAGGATCTACAAATAGAAACACCATTTGATCCAGCAATCCCATTACTAGGTATATACCCAAAGGATTATAAATCATTCTATTATAAAGACACATGCACGTGTGTGATCATTGCAGCACTGCTTGCAATAGCAAAGACCTGGAACCAACCCAAATGCCCATCAATGATAGACTGGATAACAAAAATGTGGCACATACACACCATGGAATACTATGCAGCCATAAAAAAGGATGAGTTCATGTCCTTTGCAGGGACATGAATAAAGCTGGAAACCATCATTCTCAGAAAACTGACACAAGAACAGAAAACCAAACACCACATGTTCTCACTCATAAGTGGGTGTTGAAAAATAAGAACACATGGACACAGGGAGGGTAATAACACACACTGGGACCTATTGGAGGGTGGAAGAGCTAGGGGAGAAATAACAGGGAGTGGGAGAAATGGGGAGAGATAACATTAGGAGAAATATCTAATGTAGATGACAGGGGGATAGATGGAGCAAACCACCATGGCAAGTGTATACCTATGTAAAAATCTTGCACAATCTGCACATGTACCCCAGAACTTAAAGTGGAAGAAGAACAGGAGGAAGAAAGAAGAAAGAAGAAAGAAGAAGAAGAAAGAAGAAAAAGAAGAAGAAGAAGAAGAAGAAGAAGAAGAAGAAGAAGAAGAAGAAGAAGAAGAAGAAGAAGANAAGAAGAAGAAGAAGAAGAAGAAGAAGAAGAAGAAGAAGGAAGAAGGAAGAAGGAAGAAAGAAGAAAGAAGAAAGAAGAAAGAAGAAAGAAGAAAGAAGAAAGAAGAAAGAAGAAAGAAGAAAGAAGAAGAGGAAGGAGGAGGAGGAGGAGGAGGAGAAGGAGAAGGAGAAGAAGAAGAAGAAGAAGAAAGAAGAAGAAGAAGAAGAAGAAGAAGTAGTAGTGGTGGAGGAGGAGGAGGAGGAGGAGGAGCACCACATGTTCTCACACATGAGCTGGAGTTGAAAAATGAGAACACATGGACCCAGGGAGGGAAACATCATACACTGGGGCCTGTCAGGGGTGGTAGTCCAGAAGAGGGATAGCATTAGAAAAAATCCCTAATGTAGGTGACAGGTTGATGGGTGTAGCAAACCACCATGGCATGTGTATACCTATGTAACAAACCTGAATGTTTTGTACATGTATCTCAGAATTTATTTTAAAAAACTTAAAAATCAAAATAATATTATTTGCCCATTCTAGAAATTATATTCACTCCCCCACCCCCAGAGTTTATTGTTGTTGTTTTTTTTTTCATGATTGTTTTGAAGTAATTGAATTAAATTTATTTTATTGTATTTTATTTATTTATTTTGGAGATGGAGTTTCACTGTTTTACCCAGACTGGAGTGTAATGGCATGATCTGGGCTCACTGCAACCTCCATTTTCTGGGTTCAAGTGATTCTCCTGCCTCAGTCGCCTGAGTAGCTGGGATTACAGGCAGCACCACCATGCCCAGCTAATTTTTTTCTCTATTTTTAGTAGAGACAGGGTTTCTCCACATTGGCCAGACTGGTCTTGGGCTCCTGAACTCAAGTGATCCACCCGTTTTGGCCTTTCAAATTACAGGCATGAGCCACGATGCCCAGCCTGATTCCATTAAATTTATATTCATTTTCATGTGTGGCCTCCAATGTCTGTGGTAGGTTAATCATCAGCCAATGGCTGAACAAATATTCTCTTGATTGTTTCGAACCGAAAAATCTTCTATGTTTTGCCTAGAGGCCAAGTGCTCTACCCTAATGTTTATTTTTTATTTTTGCAGAACCATGATTTTGACCTGATGTGAGTAATTATTATCTTTCGACGTCTGTGGTCTTATTCTGTCTTCCCAGCCAGTAAAGGCTGTCAAGCTTTTCTCACATTGCTTCACTCTGGCACAGACTCTTCTGATTCTCTCTTCCATTTTTAAAAATCTCTGTGATTACCTTGGTTCTACTTGGATAATTTTGTTCTAAGATCACCTGTTTAACAACCTTAATTTCACTGTCCATATTAATTTTACTTTTATGTAGCATATTAGGTTAATGGGTCCTAAAGATTAGGATGTGAACGTATTTGAAATGCCATTCTTCAGCATAGTACACACAGGCATTCTGTTAACTTTTGCCCAATATAATTAGCTCCTATGCTACTAGATGAATGCAGATTTAGAATTGCTGTGTTTTCCTGGTAAGAGGACATTTTCATGATCATAATATGTCTTTGTTTATCTCTCATGTTTCTGTAAAGTCCAGGTTGTCTGATATTATTATGTCTATGTAAGTTTTGTTTTGCTAATATTTCAGTGGCATATATAACTGACCCTTAAATAATGTAGGGGTTGGAGCGCCAACCTCCACACACTTGAAAATCCACGTATGACTTTTGACGTCTTCCAAACTTAACTACTAATAATCTTCTGCTGACCAGAAGCCATATTAATAACATAAAAAGTTCATTGACAGTATTTTTGTATTATATGCAGTATATACTGTGTTTTTTTTTTACCATAATGTAAGCTCAATAATAGAAAATCTTATCAAGAGAAAGGATAAAGATGAGAACACGTACATACTAGTTATTTAGTGGATGTGGTGAATCATCACAAACGTCTTTTTTCTTGTCATATTCACATTGAGTAAGCTGAGGAGGAGAAAAAGTAAGAGTTTGTATTGCTGTATCAGGGGTGGCATAAGTGGAAGAAAATATATGTACAAGTAGAATGTGCAGTTTAAACCTGGGTAGTTTATGAGTCAACTGAATTTTTCTATTTTTTGACCTCTCTGTAACTTTATATTTAAGTTATATTTTTGTAGATAATATATAATTTTAGTTTTCTAATGTTATGATGTCAGTCTTTTTTTATTGTTATCTTTTGTCTAATTGCATTTAATGTAATCGCTGATGAATCAGTTTTATGTATATTATCTTACAATTTCTTTTTATTTGTCTCCCAGTCTTGTTTCCTTCAATCTCCTTCTTGGTTTTCACTTATTAAGGTAATATTTGTTGTTTTTTTGTATTTTCTTCTAATGTTTCAAAGATGGCCTTAATCAATTCCTTTTCTAAATTTATTTACATGACTCACCAGCCTTCAAGAGCTGGAGTCTCTTAAATCAGGGGCCTGAAACTATGAAACTACTGGAAGAAAACATTGAGGAAACACCTAGTACATTGGTCTGGGCAAAGAGTTCTGTGGTAAGCTTTTAAGAGAACAGGCAACTGAAGCAAAAATAAACATATTGAATCACACTAAAAAAAAATATTTTTCTCAAATCGTAAAGGAAACAATGAACAAGATGAAAAGATAGCCAACAGAGTGAGAAAAAATATTTGCAAACTAACCATCTGACATGGAATTAATGACCAGAATACATAAGAAGCTAACACAACTCAATATAAAAAAAAATTCAGTTTAAGAATGGGCAAAAGATCTTTGTAGATTTCTCAAAATAAGACATAAAAATGGCCAACAGTTATATGAAAAACGCTCAATATCAATAATTACCAGAGAAATGCAGGTCAAAACTACAATGAGACATCACCTCATCCTGGTGAACCTGGACTTTTTCTTTTTTTCCCAAAATATAGGCAATAACAGACGCTGGCAAAAATGTGGAGAAAGAGTCTATTGGTATTCCTACCAATACACTGTTGGTATTCCTACCAATACTATTGGTATTCCTACCTACTATTGGTATTCCTACCAATACACTGTTGGTAGGAATATAATTAGTACGATCACTATAGAAAAGAGTATGAAGGTTCTTAAAAAAAAAGTAGAAATAGACCACCATATTATCCAGCAATGCCACTGCTAGGTATATATGCAAAATAAAGAAAATCAGTATGCTAAAGAGATGTCTGCACTTTCATGTTTATTGCAGTATTATTCACAATACCTAAGATATGGAATCAACCAAAGTGTTATTCAACAGATGAATAGATAAAGTGTGGTACATATACTCTGTGGAATATTATTTAGCCATAGAAGAGAATAAAAACCTGTCATTTGCAACAACACAGATGAAACTGGAAGAGATTATGTGAAGTGAAATAAGAAAGGCACAGAAAGACAAACCTTGCCTGTTGTCATTTATAAGTGGGAGCTATAAAAACATTAAAATCCTGGAAACAAAGTATAAAATAATGGTTGTCATAGGCTGAGGAGAGAGTAATAAGATGGGAATGGTTAAGGGGTACAAAAAATACTTTTAGACAATAATATCTATCATTCAGTAGCACAATAGGATGACCATAGTTAATAATAATTTATTGTATATTTTGAAATAACCACAAAAGTGGAACTGGAATGTTTCTAAAACAAAGAAATAAAAAATTCTTGAGATGATGGATACTAAAATTTTCCTAATTTAGTTATCACACATCGTGTGCCTGTATCAAAACATCACATGTACCCTGTATTATTCTGTTTTCATGCTGTTGATAAAGACATACCAAGAGTGGGTAACTTATTCAGGAAAAGGGTTTAATAAAGTTAGATTTCTACATGGCTTAGTAGGCCTCACTATCATGTCAGAAGACAGGGAGGAGCATGTGACATCTTGGATGTATGGCAGAAGGCAAAGAGAGAACTTGTGTGGGAAAACTCCTCCTTTTAAAACCATCAGATCTTGTGACCCTTATTCATGATCATGAAAACAGGATAAGAAAGACCTGCTCCAATGATTTAATTACCTCTCACCTGGCTTCTTTCATGACACATAAGTATTTGGGGAGTTACAATTCAAGATGAGATTTGGTTGGAGACAAAGCCAACCTATATCATACCCCATAAGTATAAACAAGTATTACATACCCATAATAACTAAAAATAAAAATTTTTAGAAAGCAAAACAACCAAAAAGAGTTGGAATCTTCTTCTTTATCCATTTGATCTGAGATTTTTTTGTTATTTGTGATCTGAGATTTTTTGTCTTAAAAATAGAACAAAACAGTATTATGCAAACTGCCAGCTTAGTCTTAGACTTTGAAATTTTTGCTTTTCAGAGGCCAATGACTATGTGAGAAGTTGACTATCTCTGGGACAACATACTACAGTGGACCTCAAGATATCCTCCTCATAAAGTGGCCCCATGGAAGATAGTGTAATACCCAACATATAGCAATACCAAATCTTCAGATATGTAACCACCGTCAACTCTTCCCAGATACCTCTTAGCCATTAGAGCCATTTCACTGAAGCCACCAGATATTTTCAAGTAACTCTAACATGACCATGTCCAAAATAAGTTGTGCCATGCCCACATTGCTGACCCACAGAATAGTGGGAGTATAAAATGATTATGATTTTTAGCTATTAGGTTCTTAAATATTTTGCTACTTATCAGTAGATGTCTTTGTCCAATTTGTGCTGCAACAAAGAGACACCTGAGTATTTTATAAAGAACTTACAACGGCTGAGTAATTTATAGAGAAAAAAATTGTATTTGGCTCATTATTCTGCTGGCTGAAGAAATTAAATATTGGCCATCTACATCTGTTGAGGGCCTCTGGCTGTGTCCTCTCATAGTAGATGGTAAAGTAAAGCCAGTGTGTAAAGGGACCACATGGTGAGACAAAAAGCAAGAGAGAGATTGGAAAACTGTCAGGCCCTTTTAGCAATCAGCTCTCACAGGAACTAATAGAGTGACAACCCACTCATGCACTAATATGGTTTGGCTCTGCATCCCCACCCAAATCTCATGTTGAGTGGTAATCTCCAGTGTTGGAGATGGTGCCTGTTAGGAGGTAATTGGATCATAGGTGTAGTTGCTAATGGTTTAGCACAATTCCCCTGGTGCTGTCTCATAATAAAGTTCTCATGAGATCTGGTTGTTAAAAATTTTGTGTCACCTTTTCTTTCTCTCTCTCCTGCTTCACCATATAAAGACACGCTTACTTCCCCTTTTTCCTTCCACCATAATTGAAAGTTTTCTGAGGCCTCCTCAGCCATGTTACCTGTACAGTCTGCAGACCCATTAGTCAATTAAATCTCTTTTCTTTATAAATTACCCAGTCTCAGGTAGTTCTTTATAGCAATGTGAGAATGAACTAACATAGAAAATTGGTATCAAGGAGTGCAGCATTGCTATAAAGATATCTGAAAATGTGAAAGTGACTTTGGAACTGGGTAATGAGCAGAGATTGGAAGAGTGAGGAGGGCTCAGAAGAAAAAAGAAAGATGAGGAAAAGTTTGGAACTTCCTGGAGACTTCTGAAAGTGTTGTTACCAAAATGCTGACAATGATATGGACACTAAAGTCCAGACTGAGTTGGTCTAAGATGTAAATAAGAAACTTATTAGGAACTGGAGCAAAAATCACTTTTGTTATACATTAGCAAAAATGTTGGAGATATTGTGCCCTTGCCCTAAAGATCTGTGGAACTTTGAATTGAAGGTAATGCTTTAGGGCGTCTGGCAGAAGAAATCTCTAACAAAGGCTTCAAAATATGGCCTGACTGCTTCTAACAGCATATGCTTATATTCCTGAGCAAAGAGATGATCTGAAACTGGAACTTACATTTAAAAGGGAAACAGAGCATAATAAAAGTTTGGAAAATTTGCACCCTGACTATATGGTAGAAAAGAAAAAACCATTTCCTGGGGAGAAAATTTAGCCAGCTGCAGAAAGTTCCATAAGCAAAAAGGAGCCAAAAGTTAACAGCCAAGAAAATGGGGAAAATGCCTTAAAGGCCTTTCAGAAACCTTTGCAGCAGGGGCTTCAGTCAGAAGCCCAGAAGCTTAAAAAGAATAAGGGATTCATGGGCTAGGCCCAGGCCAAGCATCCCTGTGCAACCTTGGGACACTGCTCTCTGCATCCCAGCTGCTCCAGCTCCAGGTGTGGCTAAAAAGGCCCTAGATATTTCTCAGGCCAGAGCTCTAGAGAGTGAAAGCATAAATCCACCAAGGCTTTCATGTGGTGTTAAACCTGTGCATGCAGAGGACTAGAGTTGATGTTTGGCAGCCTCTGCCTAGATTTCAGAGGATGTATGGAAACACCTGGATTTCCAGGCAGAAATCTGCTGCAGGGGCTGAGCCCTCATTGGCAACATTTACTAGGGCAATTCAGAGGGAAAATAGGGGGTTGGAGCATAGAGTTGCCACTGGAGCACTGCCTAGTGGAGCTGTGAGAAGTAGGTTATTGTCCTTCAGACCCTAGAATAGTAGACCAACAGATGGCTCATACTGTGTTCCTGGAAAAGCCACAGGCACTTAATGCCAGACTGTGAAAGCAGCTGATGGTGTTTTACCCTTCAGAGCCACAGCAGCAATGATGCTCAAGGCCTTGGGAACCCACCCTTTACATTGGTGTGGCCTGGATGTGAGACATAGAGTCAAAAGATATTTTTCAGAGCTTTAAAATTTAATGACTATCCTGCTCGACTTTGGACTTGCATGTCGTCTTTAGCTCTTTTTTTTTGGCTGATTTTATCCTCTTGAAATGAATGCATGATACAATGCCTGTACTTTCATTGTATCTTGAATGTAAGCAACTTGTTTTTGATTTTTCAGGCTCACAGGTAGAACAAACTTGTCTTGTCTCAGAGGAGAATTTGAACTTGGACATTTGAGTTAATGCTGGAATAAGTTAAAATAAAACTTTGGGAGGCTGTTGGGAAAGTATGATTGTGCTTTGAAATGTGATAAGAACATGAGGATTTGGGAAGGGCCAGGGACAGAATGATTTGGTTAGGCGCTGTGTCTTCAGCCAAATCTCACATTGAATTGTGATCTCCAATGTTAGAGGTGGGACCTGATGGAAGGTGATTGGATCATTGGGGTGGTTTCTAACCATTTAGCACCATCCTCCTACTACTATCTCATGATAGAGTTATTCCAATATCTAGTTGTTTAAAAGTGTGTGTCACCATCTCCTTCTCTTTCTCTCTCCTGCTCTGCCATGTGATGTCATGCCTGTTTCTCCTTTGCCTTCCACCATGATTGAAAGTTTTTTTAGCCTTCCCAGTCATGCTACCTGTAGAGCCTGCAGAACTATGAGCCAATTAAAATTCTTTTCTTCATAAATTACCCAGTTCAAAGCAGTTTTTTATAGCAATGCAAGAAAGAACTAACACACTGACTGTGGACATTAATCTATTCATGAGTATCTACCTCCATGACCCAAACTATTCCAACCTTGAGAATGAAAGTTTAACATGAGATTTGAAGGGGAGAAACATCAAACCATAGCATTCCACATCTGCCACACTACCCTCAAAACTCATGTCTTTTTTACATGCAACATACCATCATTCCATTACAAAGTCTTGCTCCAGAATCAAATTAAAAGTTCAAACTACTATCTGAGACTCAAGACAATTATCTTTTAGCTATTAATACTGTAAAAAAAAAAAAAATTTAAAGCAATTGTGCAGGAATTAGGTACATATTTCTATTCCCAAAGTGAGAAACTGACCAAAAGAAAGTGATAACAACATGCCTCAAGTAAATTCAAACCTCAGCAGGGCAGACATTAATCCTTATAGCTACAAAATAATATTATTTAACTCCATGTCCTGTATCCTGAGCACACTGGTAGGAAGGGAAGATTCCTAAGGCCTTGGGAAGCCCTGCCTACCATGGGTTTTCTGGGTGCAGCCCACATAACTGCTCTCACAGGTTAAAGTCTGTCTGTGGCATTTCTAGAATGATGTAGTGTTCTTCCAGTAGATGTATAATTCTGAGGTCTTGAGAACAGTGACTCTGCTGCTACAACTTCAATATGCATTTCTCTAATGGGAGCTCTTTGTTTTGGATTCAATCCCATTTCAGGTCTCTACTTGAGCACCCAGGCTTTCTGACACATTCTCTGAAATTTAGGTAAAGGAAGCTATGCCTCCATAACTCTTGCATTCTAGGAACCTTCAGACTTAGCACCATTTGGGTATCAACAATGATTACTTTTTCCACTTTTCAGAGAAGTGGACTTAGCAGTACCTGAGGGCATTTGAGCTGTGGCTAGAGCCGGAGTGGCTGAGATGTGAGGAAAAGCATCTCTAGGTGAGGCAGAAAGGTAGCATCCCAGGCCTGATTCTCAAACTGTTCTATCCTGGTAGGCATCTGGACCTGTAATAAAAGAACCAGATTCAAAGATTTATGAAATGTTCTTGAGGCAATTTTCACATTGTTTTCACTATTAGCACATGGCTTCCTTTTAGTTATGCTAATCTCTTCAGCAAAGCACCTCTCAGCTGCACCCTTGGATTCCTGCCACCAAAATGCTCTCTGCTTTACTACATAACCAAGCCATAAATTTTCCAAATTTTATTCCTTGTTTTCTTTTAATTATAAATTCCACCTGTAGATCTTTTCTTTCCTGCTGTATCTGCACATTAGCTGTTAAAAGTAACCACACCACTTATTAAATGCTTTGCTACTTAGAAATGTCTTTGTTTTGGATTTAATCCCACTTCAAGTCTCTACCCTAGATCATCACTCTAAAATTTGGCCTTCCACAAAGCCCTAAGTAATACACACAAGCAGCCAAATTATTTTCCATGGTGGAATAAGCATGGCCTTTATTGCTATTCCCAATGTTTGTTTTTAGGGTTTTACAATTTTTATTATTAATTTATTTAATTATTTTTTACAATTCTGAGAAAATAAATTGCATGATTAAGGTGTCTGAAAATTTGGTTTCTGGTGAAGCCTCTCTTCCTGACTTGTAGGCAGGAGCCTTCTCACTGTGACATCATGTGGTCTCTCCCCTGTGCACACTTGGGGAGTGTGAGAGGATGCTCTTGTGTCTATTCTTTTTGTTATAAGGAAACCAGTATTGTTTAATTAGAGTGTTACCCTTATGACCTCATTAACCTTTTTAAATTTTATTTTATCTTATTTTTTTTATTATACGTTAGATTGAGATACATGGGCAGAACATGCAGGTTTGTTAAATAGGTATACACATGTCATGGTGGTTTGCTACATCCATCAACCCGTCATCTATACTAGGTATCTTTCCTAATGCTATCCCTCCCCTAGCCTATCACCCCCCAACAGGCCTCAGTGTGTGATGTTCCCCTCCCTGAGTCCATGTGTACTCATTGTTCACCTCCAACTCATGACTGAAAGCATGTGGTGCATGGTTTTCTATTCCTGTGTTAGCTTGCTGAGAATGATGGTTTTCAGCTTCATTTATGTCACTGCAAAGGACATGAACTCATCCTGTTTTATGACTACATAGTATTCCATGGCATACATGTGCCACGTTTTCTTTATCCAGTCTATCATTGATGGGCATTTGTATTGGTATCAAGTCTTTGCTATTGTGAACAGTGCTGCAATAAACATACATGTGCATGTGGCTTTATAGTAGAATGATTTATAATCCTTTGGATATATACCCGGTAATGGGATTGCTGAGTCAAATGATATTTCTGGTTCTAGATCCTTGAGGAATCACCACACTGTCTTCCACAATGGTTGAACTTATTTATACTCCCACCAGCAGTGTAAACATGTTCCTATTTCTCCACATTTTCTCCAGCATCTGTTGTTTTCTGACTTTCTAATGATTGCCATTCTAGCTGGTGTGAGATGATATCTCATTGTGGTTTTGACTGGCATTTCCCTAATGACCAGTGATGATGAGCTTTCTTTTATATGTTTGTTGGCAGCATAAATATCTTTTGAGAAGAGGCTGTTCATATCCTTCACCCATTTTTTGATGGGGTTGTTTTTTTCTTGTAAATTTGATTAAGATCTTTGTAGATTCGTGATATTAGCCCTTTGTCAGATAGATAGATTGCAAAATTTTTCTCCCATTTTGTAGGTTCTCTGTTCACTCTAATGATAGTTTCTATTACTGTGCAGAAGCTCTTTAGTTTAGATACCATTTGTCAATTTTGGCTTTTGTTGCCATTGCTTTTGGTGTTTTACTCATAAAGTCTTTGCCCATGCCTATGTCCTGAATGGCATTGCCTACGTTTTCTTTTAGGGTTTTTATGTTTGTAGGTCTTACATTTAAGTATTTAATCCATCTTGAGTTAAATTTTGTATAAGGTATAAGGAAGGGGTCAAGTTTCATCTTTCAGTATATGGCTAACCAACTTTCCCAACACCATTTATTGAACATGGGATCCTTTCCCCATTGCTTGTTATTGTTAGGTTTGTCAAAGATCAGTTGGTTGTAGATGTCTGGCAATATTTCTGAGGTTTCTGCGCTGTTCCATTGATCTATATATCCATTTTGATACCAGTACCATTCTGTTTTGGCTACTGTAGCCTTACAGTATGGTTATAAGTCAGGTAGCATGATGCCTCCAGCTTTGTTGTTTTTGCTAAGAATTGTCTTGTCTCTACAGGCTCTTTTTTGTTTCCGTTTGAAATTTAAAGTAGTTTTTTCTAACTCTGCAAAGGAAATCAATGGTAGCTTTATGAGGATAGCATTGAATCTATAAATTACTTTAGGCTGTGTGGTACTTTAGTACTATTTTCATGATATTGATTCTTCCAATTCTTTAACATGGAATGATTTTCCATTTGTTTTTGTCCTATTTATTTCCTTGAGGAGAGATTTGTGGTTCTCCTTGAAGAGGTCCTTCACATTTCTTGTAAGTTGTATTTCTAGGCATTTTATTCTCTTTGTAGCAATATAGAATGGAAGTTCACTTACGATTTGGCTCTCTGTTTGTCTACTGTTAGTGTGTAGAGATGCTTGTGATTTTTGCACATTGATTTTGTATTGTGAGACTGCTGAAGTTGTTTATCAGCTTAAGGAAATTTGGGGCTAAGAAAATGAGGTCTCCTAAATATTTAATTATGTCATCTGCAAACAGAGACAATTTGACTCTCTCTTTTCCTATTTGAATACCCTTTATTTCTTTTACTTGCCTGATTGTCCTGGCCAGTACTTCTAATATTATGTTGAATAGGAATGGTGATAGAGGGTATACTTGTTTTGTGCCAGTTTTCAAAGGGAATGTTTCCAGCTTTTGCCAATAGAGAATGATATTGGCTGTGGGTTTTTCGTAAATAGCTATTATTATTTTGAGATACATTTCATCAATACCTAGTTTATTGAGAGTTTTTAGCATAAAGTGGTGTTAAATTTTATCAAAGGCCTTTTCTGTATCTATTGAGATAATCATGTGGTTTTTGTCATTGGTCCTGTTTATGTGATGGATTATGTTTATTGATTTGCATATGTTGAACTTGCCTTGCATCCCAGCAATGAAAAGCAACTTGATCATGGAGGATAAGCTTTTTTTTTCAAATTACACTTTAAGTTCTGTCATAAATGTGCAGAACGTGCGTGTTTGTTATATGGGTATACACTTGCCATGGTGGTTTGCTGCACCTATCAACCTGTCATCTACATTAGGTATTCATCCTAATACTATCCCTCCCCTACTCCTGCATCCCCTGACAAGCCCTGGTGTGTGATGTTCCCCTCCCCCATGCCCATGCGTTGTAATTTTTCAATTCCCACTTATGAGTGGGAAAATGCAATGTTTTGTTTTTGTTCTTGTGTTAGTTTGCTGAGAATGATTGTTTCTGGCTTCATTTATGTTCCTGCGAAATACATGAACTCATCTTTGCTTATGGCTGCATAGTATTCCGTGATGTATATGTGCCAATTTTCTTTATCCAGTCCATCCTTGATGGGCGTTTGGGTTGGTTCCATGTCTTTGCTATTGTGATCACTGCTGCAATAAATATACATGTGTGAGGGTCTTTATAGTAGAATAATTTATAATCATTTGGGTATATACCCCGTAATGGGATTGCTGAGTCAAGTGGTATTTCTGGTTCTAGCTCCTTGAGGAATCACCATACTGTCTTCCGCAATGGTTGAACTAATTTACACTCCCACCAACAGTGTAAAACCAATTTCATTTCTCCACATCTTCTTCAGCAGCTGTTTTCTGACCTTTTAATGGTCACCATTCTAACTGGTGTGAGATGGTATCTTATTGTGGTTTTGATTTGCATTTCTCTAATGATCGGAGATGATGATCTTTTTTTCATATGTTTCTTGGCCACATAAATGTCTTCTTTTGGAAAGTGTCTGTTCATATTTTTCACCCACTTTTTGATGTTTTCTTTTCCTTGTAGTTTGTTTAAGTTCTTTGTAGATTCCAGATATTAGCCCTGTATAGATCGATAGATTGCAACAATTTTCTCTCATTCTGTAGGTTGCCTGTTCATTCTTACGATAATTTCTCCTGCTGTGCAGAAGCTCTTTGGTTAAATTAGATACGATTTGTCTATTTTGGCTTTTGTTCCATTGCTTTTGGTGTTTTAGTCACGAAGTCCTTGCCTATGCCTATGTCCTGAATGATATTGCCTAGGTTTCATTCCAGGGTTTTTATGGTTTTAGGGCTTATTTTTATGTCTTTAATCCAAACTGAGTTAATTTTTGCATAAGGTGTAAGGAAGGGCTCCAGTTTCAGTTTTCTGCATATGGCTAGCCAGTTTTCTCAACCCAATTTATTAAATAGGAAATCCTTCCCTCATTGGTTGTTGTGTCAGGTTTGTCAAATATCAAATGTTTGTAGATGTGTGGTGTTATATTGGAGGCCTCTGTTTTGTTCCATTGGTCTATATATTGAATTGGATACCAGTACCATATTTTTTGGTTGCTGTAGCCCTGCAGTATAATTTGATGTCAGGTAGCATGATGCCTTCAAGCTTTGTTCTTTTTGTTTAAAATTATCTTGTCTCAACGTGCTATTTTTTGGTGCTACATGAAATTTAAAGTAGTTATTTTCTAATTCTGTCAGAAAATCCATGATAGCTTGATGGGGATCTCATTGAATCTATAAATTACTTTGGACATAATGGCCTTTTTCACGATATTGATTTTTCCTGTCTATGAGCATGGAATGTTTTTCATTTATTTGTGTGCTCTCTTATTTCCTTGAGCAGCAGTTTGTTGTTTTCCTTGAAGCAGTCCTTCACATCCCTTGTAAGTTTTATTCCTAGGTATTTTATTCTCTTTGCAGCAATTGTGAATGGAATTTCACTATTTTGTCCTTTTTGTCTATTATTGATGTATAGGAATGCTTATAATTTTTGCACATTGATTTTGTCTCCTGAGACATTGCTGAAGTTGGTTATCAGCATAAGAAAATTTTGAGCTGAGATGATGGGGTTTTCTAAATATTCAATCATGTTATCTGCAAACAGACAATTTGACTTCCTCTCTTTCCATTTAAATAAGATTTATTTCTTTCTCTAGCCTAATTGTCCTGGCCAGAACTTCCAATACTATGTTGAATAGGAGTGGTGAGAGAGGGTATTTTTGCCTTATGCCATTTTTCAAAGAAAATGTTTCCAGCTTTTGCTCATTCATTGTGATATTGGCTGTGGGTTTGTCATAAATAGCTCTTATTATTTTGAGATATGTTTTATCAATACCTAGTTTATTGAGAGTTTTTAGCATGAGGGGGTGTTGAATTTTATAAAATATATTTTCTGCATCTATTCAGATAATCATGTGGTTTTTGTCATTGTTTCTGTTTATGTGACAGATTACATTTGTTTATTTGTGTATGTTGAACCAGCCTTGCATTCCAGAGATGATGCTGACTTAATCGTGGTGGATAAGCTTTTTGATGTGCTGCTGGATTCGGTTTGCCAGAATTTTATGGAGGATTTTTGCCTCAGTGTTCATCAGGGATATTGGATTGAAATTTTCTTTTTTGTGTATGTCTCTACCAGCTTTTAGTATCAGGATGATGCTGGCCTCATAAAATGAGTTACGGAGGAGTCTCTCTTTTTCTATTGTTCAGAATAGTTTCAGAAGTTGTACCAACTCCTCTTTGTACCTCTGGTAGAATTTGGCTGTGAATCCATTTGGTCCTGTGCTTTTCTTGGTTGGTAGCTATTAATTACTGCCTCAATTTCAAAGCTTGTTATTGGTCTATTCAGGGATTTGGCTTCTTTCTGGTTTGGTCTTGAGCAGGTGTATGTGTCCAGGAATGTAGCTATTTCTTCTAGATTTTCTAGTTTATTTGCATAGAGGTGTTTATAGTATTCTCTGATGGTAGTTTGTATTTCTGCGGCATCAGTGGTGAAATTCTGTTTAGTGTTTTTTACTGTGTCTATTTGACTCTTCTCTCTTTTCCACTTTATTAGTCTTGCTAGCAGTCTATTTTGTCGATTTTTTCAAATAACCACCTAATGGATTCATTGATTTTTTTAAGGTTTTTTTTGTGTCTCTGTCTCCTTCGGTTCTGCTTTGATCTCAGTTATTTCTTGTCTTTTGCTAGCTTTTGAATTTGTTTTTATTTGCTACCCTAGTTCTTTTAATTGTGATATTAGGGTGTCAATTTTAGAACTTTCCCACTTTCTCCTGTGGGTTTTTAGTGTTATAAATTTCTCTGAACACTGCTTTTGCCATATCCTAAAGATTCTGGCACCTTGTGTTTGTTCTCATTGGTTTTAAATAACTTATTTATTTCTGCCTTCATTTTGTTATTTGCCCAATAGCCATTCAGGAGTACGTTTTTCAGTTTTCATGTAGTTGTGCAATTTCAAGTGAGTTTCTTAATCCTGAGTTCTAATTTGATTGCACTTTTGTCTGAGAGACTGTTTGTTATGATTTCTGTTATCTTGCATTTTCTGATGAGTGTTTCAATTCCAAATATATGGTCAATTTTAGAATAAGTGTTGTACAGTGCTGAGACTAATGAATATTCTATTAATTTGGGGTGGAGGGTTCTGTAGATGCCTATTTGGTCTGCTTTGTCCAAAGCTGAGTTCAAGTCCTAAATATTCTTGTTAATTTTCTATCTTGTTGATCTGTCTAATATTGAGTGTAGGGTGTTAAAGTCTCCCACTATTATGGTGTGAGAGTCTAAGTGTCCCTGTAAGTCTCAGAGAAGTTGCTTTATGAATCTGGGTGTTCCTGTATTGGGTGCCTATATATGTAGAATAGTTAGCTCTTCTTGTTGCATTGATCCTTTTACCATTATGTAATCCCCTTCTTTGTTTTGTTTTTAATCCTTATTGGCTTAAAGTCTTTTCCACCAGAGACTAGAATTGACACCTCTTCTTTGTTTTTCTTTCCTTTTGCTTAGTAAATATTCCTCCATTCCTTTATTTTGAGCCTCAGTGTGTCTCCGGAATATAGCACACTGATGGGTCTTGACTCTTTTTCCAATTTGCCAACCTGTGTCTTCTACTTGGGGCATTTGGCCCATTTACATTTAAGGCTAATATTGTTATGTGTGAATTCAATCCTTTCATTATGATGCTAGTTGGTTATTTTATCAGTTAGTTGATGCGGTTTCTTGATAGTGTCAATGATCTTCACAACTT
This sequence comes from Cebus imitator, assembly GCF_001604975.1. NCBI lineage: Eukaryota > Metazoa > Chordata > Mammalia > Primates > Cebidae > Cebus > Cebus imitator. The sequence goes on along the minus strand of NW_016107978.1, from coordinate 283,131 downwards.
GGTATGTTTTGCAGTTGCTTGTACCAGCCTTTCCTTTCCATATTTAGTGCTTTCTTGAAGAGCTCTTCTAAGGCAGGCCTGGGGGTGACAAAATCTCTCAGCATTTGCTTGTCTATAAGGATTGTATTTTTTTCTTTGATCATGAAGCTTAGTTGGGCTAGATATGAAATTCTGGTTTTGTTTTGTTTTGTTTTTAAAGAATATTGAATGTTGGCCCCCACTCTCTTATGGCTGGTAGTGTTTCTGTTGAAAGATCCGCTGTGAATCTGATGGACTTCCCTTTGTGGGTAACCTAACCATTCTCTCTGGCTGCCCTTAACGTTTTTTTCTTCATTTCAGCCTTGGTGAATCTGATGATTATGTGTCTTGGGGTTGCTTTTCTCAACGAGTATTTTGTGGTGTTCTCTGTATTTCCTGAATTTGAACGTTGGCCTGTCTTGCTAAGTTGGGGAATTTCTCCTGAGTAATATCCTAAAGAATGTTTTCCAGCTTGGTTCCATTCTCCCTGTCACTTTTAGGTACACCAGTCGAAGGTAGGTTTGGTCTTTTCATATAGTCCTATATTGCTTGGAGGCTTTCTTTATTCCTTTTATTTTTTTCTCTTATCTTTTCTTCATGCTTTATTTCATTAAGTTGATTTTTAAATTTCTGATATCATGTCTTCCACTTGGTCGATTCAGGTATTGATACTTGTGTATGTTTCACAAAGTTCTCATGCTGTGTTTTTCAGCAGTTATTACCCACATTCTGAATCCTACTTCTGTCCATTCATCAAACTCCTTCTCTGTCCAGTTTTGTTCCCTTGCTCGTGAGTTTTGAGCTTTAGAAGGAGAAGAGTTGTTCTGGGTTTTGAAATTATCAGCCTTTTGTACTGGTTTTTCCTCATCTCCATGGATTTGTCTACCTTTGGTCTTTGATGTTTGTCACCTTTGGATGGGGTTTCTGTGTGTTTTCTTGTTGTTGATGTTGATTCTATTACTTTCTGTTTGATAGTTTTTATTCTAAAAGTCAGGCCCCTCTGCTGCAGGTATGCTGCAGTTTGCTGGAGGGCCACTTCAGACCTTGTTTGTCTTGGTATCACCAGAGGAGGCTGCAAAACAGCAAAGACTGCTGCCTATTTCTTCCTCTGGAAGATTTTTTTCTCAGCGGGGCACCCACCAGATGCCAGCTGGAGCTCTCCTGTATGAGGTGTCTGTCAAACCCTGCTGGGTGGTGTCTCCCAGTCAGGAGGCATGGGGTGAGTGACCCACTTAAGGAGGAGTCTGTCCCTTAGCAAAGCTTGAGTGCTGTTCTGGGAGATCCACTGCTCTCTTCAGAGCCATCAGGCAGTAACGTTCTAGTCTCCTGAAGCTGTGCCCACAGCCCTTTCCCCAGGTGTTCTGTCACAGGGAGATGGGAGTTTTATTTATAAGCCCCTGACTGGTGCTGCTGCCTTTTTTTCAGAGATGCCCTGCCCAGACAGGACAGGAGGACTCTAGAGAGGCCGAATTTTCTGTCTTAACAGAAATTTGCAGAACAAGCAAAGAAAAAAGAAAGTGTAAGCCATATTCAGAAAAAGAAATATCACTACAAAAGCTCAGGTATTTGACTTATTAAACATTATTTTAAATCAGATGTTATTATAACTATGCTCAAAGACCTAAAGTCAACTATGTCTTAAGAATTAAATGATACTATGAAGACTGTGTTTAACCAAGTACAGAATATCAATTAAAAATATTTTGAAGAACAAACAATTCTGAAACTACAATGTATAAAATTTTTGAAAATTACTAGAGAACTCAAGAACAAATTTGAACTGGCAGAAGAATTAGCTAATCTGAACACAGGTCAATAGAGACTATGCCATCTGAAAAATGAAATGAAGAAAAATGGACAGTGTCTAGAATAACTGTGGGACACTATGAATTGTACCAACACATGCATAATGAGAGTCTCAGTAGGCGAGAGAGAAATGAACAAATAGAACAGCTGAATAAATAATGACTCTAATATTCCCAAATTGAAAGAAAAACATTAAACATAAAAAAACCACAATTGTCTCCAAGTAGAACAAATTCAAAGGGCTAGAAAACAAGACACATCATAGTCAAGCCAGAGAAAGTGAAAGATAGGGAATCTTGAAAGCAGCAAGAGAGAAGCTACTCATTATGTATAATTGATTCTCAATAAGATTAATAGCTGATTTATCATGAAACCAGTGAAGTCAAAAGGCAGTCAGATGACAAATTCAAAGTGCTAAAAGAAAAACTTAACTAAAAATGTTATATCTGGCAAAGTTTTCCATCAATAATTAATAAAGTTATAGACATTCTTAGATATGCAAAAACTGAAAATTTATAGTTCACATACCTGCCTTGCAAGATAAACTACAAAGAATTTTTTTTTTAAATTGTACTTTAGGTTCTGAGATACATGTGCAGATCATGCAGGATTGTTGCATAGTACATATAAGGCAAGGTGGTTTGCTGCCTTCATCCCCCCATCACCTATATCTGGAATTTCTCCCCTCATTATCCTTCCCCACCCTACCAACCCCCCACTATCCCTCCCCTACCCTCATAACTGACAGTAGTGTGTGATGCTTCCCTCCATGTGTCCACGTGTTCTAATTGTTCAACACCCGCCCATGAATAACATGCAGGATTTTGTTTCCTGTTCATGTGTCAGTTCGCTGAGAATGATGGTTTCCAGATTCATTCATATCCCTATGAAGGACACGAACTATCATTTTTTATTGCTGAATAGTATTCCATGATGTATCCATGCCACATTTTCTTTCTCCAGTCTATTGTTGATGGACATTTGGGTTGGTTCCAGGCCTTTGCTATTGTAAACAGTACTGCAACGAACATAGTGTTCATGTGTCTTTATAATTGAAAAACTTATAATTCTTTGCGTATATACCCAGTAATGGGATTGCTGGGTCAAGTGGTATTTCTATTTCTAGGTCCTTGAGGAATTGCCACACTGTCTTCCACAATGGTTTCACTAATTTGCACTCCCACCAATAGTGTAAAAGTGTTCCTATTTCTCCACATCCTCTTCAGAATGTGTTGTCTCCAGATTTTTTAATGATAGCCATTCTAACTGGTGTGAGATGGTATCTCAATGTAGTTTTGATTTGCATTTCTCTGATGACCAGTGATGATGAGCATTTTTTCATATCTTTGTTGGCCTCACAGATATGTTCTTTTGAAAAGTGTCTGTTCATATCCTTTGCCCACTTTTGAATGGGCTTGTTAGTTTTTTTCTTGTAAATCTGTTTTAGTTCTTTGTAAATTCTGGATATCAGCCCTTTGTCAGATGGGTAAACTGCAAAAATTTTTTCCCATTCTGTTGGTAGCTGGTTCACTCTAATGATTGCTTCCTTTGCTGTAGAGAAGCTCTGGAATTTAGTAAGATCTGATTTGTCTATTTTGGCTTTTGTTGCCATTGCTTTTGGTGTTTTAGTCATGAAGTCCTTGCTTGTGCCTATGTCCTGAATGGTTTTGCCTAGGTTTTCTTCTAGGGTTTTTATGGTGTTAGGTCTTATGTTTAGATCTTAAATCCATCTGGAGTTAATTTTAGTGTAAGGTGCCAGGAAGAGGTCCAGTTTCTCCTTTCTGCACATGGCTAGCCAGTTTTCCCAACACCATTTATTAAATAGGGAATCCTTTCCCCATTGCTTGTTTTTCTCAGGTTTGTCAAAGATCAGGTGATTGTAGATGTGTGGCATTGCTTCTGAGGACTCTGCTCTGTTCCATTGGTCTATGTCTCTGTTTTGGTACCAGTATCATACTGTTTCGATTATTGTAGCCTTGTAGCATAGTTTGAAGTCAGGCAGCATGATGCCTCCAGCTTTGTTCTTTTTGCTTAGGATTGTTTTGGCTATGTGGGCTCTCTTTGGTTTCATATGAAGTTTATAGTGGTTTGCTCCAGTTCCGTGAAAAAGGTCATTGGTAGCTTGATGGGAATAGCATTGAATCTGTAAATTACTTTGGGCAGTATGGCCATTTTCACAATGTTCATTCTTGCCAAACATGAGCATGGAATGTTCTTCCATTTGTTTGTGTCCTTTCATATTTCATTGAGCAGTGGTTTGTAGTTCTCCTTGAAGAGGTCCTTTACATCCTTTGTTAGTTGTATTCCTAGGTATTTTATTCTCTTTGTTGCAATTGTGAATGGGAATTCACTTTTGATTTGGCTCTCTGTCTGTTATTGGTGCACAGAAATGCTTGTAATTTCTGCACATTGATTTTGTACGCTGAGACTGCTGAAGTTGCTTATCAGTTTCAGGAGATTTTGGGCAGAGATGATGGGGTCTTCTAAATATACAATCATGTCATCTACAAATAGAGACAATTTAGCTTCCTCTTTTCCTAATTGAATACCCTTTATTTCTTTTTCTTGTGCAGTTGCTCTGGCTAGAACTTCCAATCCTATATTGAATTGGAGTGGTGAGAGAGGGCATCCTTGTCTTCTGCCAGATTTCAAAGGGAATGCTTCCAGTTCTTGCCTGTATGATATTGGCTGTGGATTTGTTGTAAATAGTTTTTATTATTTTGTGATACATATCATCGATACTTAGTTTATTGAGGGTTTTTAGCAAAAAGTGCTCTTGAATTTTGTTGAAGGCCTTCTCTGCATCTATTGAGATAATCATGTGACTTTTGTCTTTGGTTCTGTTTATGTGATGGATTACATCTGCAGACTTCTGTATGTTGAACCAGTCCTGCATCCCCAGGATGAAGACTCCTTGATTATGATGAATAAGCTTTTTGATTTACTGCTGCATTTTGTTTGCCAGTATTTTATTGATGATTTTTGCATCAATGTTCATTATGGATATTGGCCTGAAGTTTTCTTTTTTAGTTGCATCCCTGCCCCGTTTTGGTATCAGGTTGATGTTGGTCTCATAAAATGAGTTGGGGAGGATTCTCTCTTTTTTTATTGTTTGGAATCATTTCAGAAGGAATGGTACCAGTTCCTCTTTGTATGTCTGGAAGAGTTCGGCTGTAAACCCATCTGGACCTGGGCGATTTTTAGTTGGTAGGCTATTAATTGCTGCCTCAACTTCAGCCCTTTTTATTGGTCTATTCAGGGTATGAACTTCTTCCTGGTTTAGGCTTAGGAGGGTGGAAGTGTCCAGGAATTTATCCATTTCTTCCAGATTTACTAGTTTATGTGCTTAGAATTGTTTTTAGTAATCTCTGATGGTACTTTGTATTTCTGTGGAATCAGTGGTGATGTTTCCTTTATTGTTTTTTATTGCATCTATTTGATTCTTCTCTCTTTTCTTTTTTATTA
>NW_016107978.1:266020-277814 GCF_001604975.1 Cebus imitator | reverse complement strand
TATTTCTTGTCTTCTGCTAATTTTTGAGTTTTTTTGATCTAGCTCCTCTAACTCTTTTAACTTTGATGATAGGGTGTCGATTTTAGACCTTTCCTTGCTCCTCATGTGGGCATTTATTGCTATGAATTTCCCTCTAGACTCTGCTTTAAATGTATCCCAAAGATTCTGGTATGTTGTGTCTTCATTCTAATTGGTTTCAAAGAACATCTTTATTTCTGCCTTGATTTCGTTGTTTATCCAGTCTGCATTCAGGAGTCAGTTGTTCATTTTCCATGAAGTTGTGTGGTTTTGAGTTAGTTTCTTAATCGTGAGTTATTTGATTGCACTGTGGGCTGAGAGCTGTTTGTTATGATTTCCGTTCTTTTGCATTTGCTGAGGAGTGATTTACTTCCAATTATGTGGTGGATTTTAGAGTGAGTGCGATGTGGTGCTAAGAATGTGTATTCTGTGGATTTGGGGTTAAGAGTTCTGTAAATGTCTATTAAGTTCACTTGGTACAGACCTGCATTCAAGTCCTGGATTTCCTTGTTGATTTTCTGTCTCGTTGATCTGTGTAATATTGACAGTGGAGTGTTAAAGTCTCCTACTATTATTGTGCGGGAGTCTAAGTCTCTTTGTAGGTCATTAAGGACTTGCTTTATGTATTTGCGTGCTCCTGTATTGGGTTCATATATATTTAGAATAGGTAGCTAGCTCTTCTTGTTATATTGATCCTTTTACCAATATGTAATGCCCTTCTTTGTCTCTTTTGATTTTTGTTCATTTAAAGTCAATTTTATCAGAGACTAGGATTGCCACCTCTGGTTTATTTTTATTTTTTATTTTTTATTTTTTTTTTGCTCTCCATTTGCTTGGCAAATCTTCTTCCATCCCTTTATTTTGAGTCTATGTGTGTCTTTGCACATGAGATGGGTCTCCTAAATACAGCACAGCGATGGTTCTTGGTTTTTTATCCAATTTGCTTGTCTGCATCTTTTGATTGGGGCATTTAGTTCTTTTCCATTTAATGTTAATATTGTTATGTGTTAATTTAATCCTGCCATTTTATTACTGGTTGGTTGTTTTGCCCTTTGGTTGGCATAATTTCCTCATTATGTCATTGGTCTTTACCATTTGGTTCTTTTTTGCAGTGACTGGTACTGGTTTTTCCTTTCGGTGTTTAGTGCTTCCTTCAGGAGCTCTTGTAGGGCAGGTGTGGTAGTGACAAAATCTCTCAGCAATTGCTTGTCCATAAAGGATTTCATTTCTCCCTTACTTATGAGCTTAGTTTGTCTGGATATGAAATTCTTGGTTGAAAGTTCTTTTCTTTAAGGATGTTGAATATTGGCACTCACTCTCTTCTGGCTTGTAGGATTTCTGCCGAGAGATCCACTGTGAGTCTGATGTGCTTCCCTTTGTGGGTGACCCGATCTTTCTCTCTGGCTGCCTTTATTATTTTTTCCTTCTTTTCAACCCTGGTGAACCTGATAATTATGTGCCTTGGGGTTGCTATTCTAGAGGAGTATCATTGTGGTGTTCTCTATATTTCCTGTATTTGAATGTTGGCCTGCCTTGCTAGATTGGGGATGTTCTCCTGGATAATATCCTAAAGAATGTTTTCCAGCCTGGATTCATTCTCTCTGTCATCTTCCGTACACTGATCAGGCATAGATTAGGTCTTTTCACATAATCCCATATTTCTTGAAAGGTTTGTTCATTTCTTTTCACTCTTTTTTCTGTTTTCTTGCCTTCTTGTTTTATTTCATTGAGTTGATCTTCAATCTCTGATATATTTTCTTCTGCTTAATCTATTCAACTATTGAATCTTGTGTATGCTTCATGAAGTTCTTGCACTGTGTTTTTCATCTCCATCAAGTTGTTTATGTTCTTCTCTAAGCTGGTTATTCTAAGCATTTCGCCTAACATTTTTTCAAGGTTTTTAGTTTCTTTGCATTGGGATAGAACATGTTCCTTTAGTTCAGAGAAGTTTCTTATTACTCACCTTCTGAAGCACACTCCCATCAGTTCATCAAATTCACTCTTCGTCCTGCTTTGTTCCCTTGCTGGTGAGGAGTTGTGATCTCGTCGTGGAGGAGACACATTCTGGTTTTTGATAGTTTCATTCTTCTTGCGCTGGTTTCTTCTTCTCATAGAAGTTATATAGTTTTGATCTCAGGCAGCTGCTTGGGGAGGCAACCTTTCCTTTGTCTGCCTGCAGAGTCGCTGCTGGGCTGCCACAGATTCAGTGGAGCTGCTGCATCTTTTATTTACTCAGGCAAATTAGGCCGGCTTCTGCAATGGTGGCTTCCCTTCCCATCGCTGAGTCCAATCGTTTCTGGTTACTCTCTAACTGATGTTCTGGGTGCGTAACTCTGGACTGAAAGTTTTTTAGCCTGCTGGGCTTTGTGTGGGGGAAGGGAGACCCATTCTCCTGTTTGGGCTGTTTCCCTGCCTTCAGTTCCCCTCCTTACTGGGAGGTGGGAAGCTCTGTCCCGTGGGCTTTTTGGCTTTCCTGGCATCAGCTAGTGCTGCTGCCTAGATCTATGCTGACAGCCCCAGCACTGGCCAAAGTTACTGTTCTGCTCTGTTCAGGCAGCTCACTGAGGCTTTTCAGCCCAGTGAAGATCTCCTGTTCTGTGGGTTGTAGAGGGATTGAGTAGAGCTCTGTATCCAAACTGAAGTCCCATACAGGGAGATACCCCTGTCCTCTCGTCTATTGCATGCACCTCCTGGGTGAGGCAGTGCCCCACCTTGCCCCAACTTGCACTATTTGGTTTATATCCACTGTCCAATCAGACCCACAAAATGAACCTGGTAACTCATTTGGAATTCTGGAGAGCACTCAGCTTCTGCATCTCTCGCTGGGAGCTGCTTTCTGGAGATTCCTCTTATTCAGCCATCTTGGGATGCCCTCAATCCAAAGAAATATTTAGGCTGAAATAAAAGGACACTAGACAGCAGCTCAAATCGATATGAAGAAATAAAGAACATCAATAAAGATAGCTATATAGAGAAATTGAAAACACTGTATATAAATGTATATACAAATATATTTTTTCTAATATAAAATATAACAATGTGAGGCAATAATTTTAGAAGTATATTGATAGATTATGTAAAATACATTGTTATCTGTATCTATATATACAAATCTTTATAAAATAATTATACAAAAGGAATATGGAACAAAGTTGTACTAGAGAAAATTTTCATATACTATTAAAATTAAGTTGGTATTAATCTAAACTAGATTGTTTCTAGTTTAGATTTTAGTTCTAAGACCCCCCAAAAAACCGCTAACATGATAATTCAAAAATACAATAAAGTAAACAATAAGACAGAAATTTCATACCAGAAAATATCTATTTAACACTGAAGAAACCAGTAATAGAAAAATAAGGGACCAAAACAATCACACAACATACAAAAAAACAAAGAGTAAAATGATAGGGGGAGTCTGGGAAGATGGTGGATAAGAAACAGGGCTAACGTGAAGATCCCACTCTGACATACAGAATAGTATGTAGAGACTCAAACTTTTGCTCCAAGAACCATTGCAGAAACATAAAAGAAAATCTGAAAGGACAGATCCTTTGAAAGAAGTGGCATGTTGCTGCAAATTCTGCAAGCCAGGCAAAAAACTGTGAGTTTCTAAAGTGTGAGAGGGAAAAATATCCTATCTATCTCCAAACACATATCCCACTGAGAATCTGAAAATCCAGAGAAAGATTAAACCTTAGGTAGAGCTGAAACAAATTTAGGGAGCCACATGAAATATAGAAATGGAAGAAGCAGTGGGAAGAGCCTTATAGTCACTCCTAGTCTCTAGCTCAAATTCAGGGAAGTTATTCCTGACTATATCTTGCAGGGGGTCCTCAGGGAAGGAAACCAGTGGAATTAGGGATGGGTCACAGGATGAAATAAGTTTTCAACTGTAATTTGCAATAATTTTGGCTTGGCATAAATTTTCTTGAGCAGAGCCCAGCAAGTGGGGATAGCTGGTAAATGGAAACTGCTGCACATACAAGTGCAGGAGCTGCTGCTGACAGTGTAGGCAAATGGGGAGGGATAAGACTTGAAAGCCATGCTTGCTTTTTCAGTGGAGAAGATTACGACTGGGAGCAAGGTTTGAGCAAGTCACTGCAGGGGCAAGACTGGCCTGCTCAACTCTGTGGAAGCTGGGGGTGGCCTTTTGCTACCCACTATTTCTTATTTCGTTGATGATCTATATGACATGGAAGAAGCAGCTACAATCCCCTATGGAACATAATACTATTGGCCTAAGAACCACACCTCATACTCCACTGTGGCCACAACAATCCCTGCCCAAGGAGTGTCTAAGCCTAGACCCACCTAGCCCTGCCACCACCTGATGATATTTTTCTACCCATTCTGCTACCCAAACAAAACCCAAAAACTCTTGGGAGCTTTATGGCCCAGCCCATCACCTGAGAAACTGGAATACTTTCCCTGGAAAACTTAGGTAATGAGCTTAGATCCCCTTACTACCATAGCAACTGCTGCTGTCTTAGCACTACCTCCTGGCTGTCCCAAGAAAAAGACTACAAGAGCTAATTTCATTGCCTGCAACACCCTGACTAACCAGAGGTCCTGAGTCTGTCCACAGCACAAATTCACTGCTGGATAACCAGCATTTAAGCAAAACAGTGCATTAAACATATCTATGACCAAGGACTCTCAGAGTCTACTTTACTCCCCTGCCACCTCCACCAGAGCAGATGCTGGTATTCATGGCTGGGAGACCTGAGGAAGAATCGTATCACAGAACTCTTTGCAGACATTTTCCCAACATCTGTGCAGTGCCTGGTAGCACCACTGGGTGGCTATAACCAGAAGAGCAATAGCCATCAATGCAGTCTAGGTCTCGGGAAGCCCCATCCCTAGGGAAAAAGGGAGAGCCCCACATTAGGCATCACCCTGTGAGACAAAAGAATCTGAACAGCAGGACTTGAGTTTCATATCTTTCCACTGAAACAGTCTACCCAAATAAGAAGAAACCATAGAAGTAATTCTGAAACCATAGAGAATATGAGAAAACAGGATTCTATATAACACCCTCAAAATATCACTCTAGCTCTCCAATGTATCCAAACCAAGAAGAAATCTCTGAGTTGTCAGATAAAAAATTCAAAAGGTTAATTATTAAGCTACTCAAGGAGGTACCAGAGAAAAGTGAAAACCAACTTAAAGAAATTTGAAAAAACAACACAAGATATGGATTAAAAATTCTATAGAAAAATAGATATTATAAATAAAAAACAATCACAACCTCTGGAAATAAAAGACAAACTTAGAGAAATACAAAATACAAGGCTAAGTATTAAAAACACACTAGAATGAGTAAGAGAAAGAACTTCAGAGTGCAAAGCAAGGCTTTTGAATTAACCCAATCAGACAAAGACAGAAAAATGAATTTAAAAAACAAACAAAGGGGCTACCATGGTGGCTCATTCCTGTAATTCCAGCACTTTGGGAGGCTGAGATAAGTGGATCACTTGAGGTCAGGAGTTCAAGACCAGCCTGGCCAACAGAGCAAAACCCCATCTCTACTAAAAATACCTAAAAAATTAGCTGGGCATGGTGGCTGGTGCCTGTAATCCCAGCTTCTTGGGAAGCTGAGTCAGGAGAATCACTTGAATCCAGGAGGTGGAGGTTGCAGTAAGCCAAGATCTGAACATTGCACTCTAGACTGGGTGACAAGAGAGAAACTCCATTTCAAAAAAAATGAACAAAGCCTCCAGGAAATTGAGGATCAATGTTAAACAGCCAAACCTAAGAGTAGTTGGCCTTCCTGAGGAAAAAGAGAAATCTAAGTTTGGAAAACTTATCTGAAGAAAGAATTGAAAAAAACTTCCTTGGCCTTGCTAGAGATCTAGACATTCAAATACAAGAAGTTTGAAGAATACCTAGAAAAATCATTGCAAAAAATCATTACCTAAGCACATAGTTAACAAATTATCTAAAGTCAAGACAAAGAAAAAAAATTTAAGAACTGTGAGACAATATCATCAGGTAACCTATAAAGAAAACCTGTGATTAACAGCAGGTTTATCAACAGAAGCCTTACTAGCCAGAAATGATTGAGGTTCCACTTTTAGCCTCATTAAACAAAATAATTGCCAGCCAAGAATGTTGTGTCCAGCAAAACTAAGCTTCATAAATGAAGGAGAGATAAAAGTTTTTTCAGACAAAAAAAAAATGCTAAATTTGTCAGTATTAAGTGAGCATTACAAGAAATGCTAAAAGGAGATTTAAATTTTTAAATAAAACATTGAAACACACCAAAATAGAATATCCTGAAAGCATAAATTTCACAGGGCCTGTAAAACCCAATGAAAAAAACAACAACAACAAGGTATTAAGACAACAACTAACATGATGAGTAAAAAAGTACCTCAAATCTCAATAATAATGTTAAATGTAAATGTACTAAATGTTTCACTTGAGAACTAAAGAATGGTAGAATAGATAAAAATTCACCAATCAAACATTTTCTGTATTCAAGAGACTCACTTAACAAATAAAAATGCAAAAAATCTTAAGGTAATGAGGTGAAAGAAAGTATTTGTGCAAATGGAAACCAAAAGCGAGCATGAGTGGCTACTCTTACATCAGACAAAGAAGATTTTGATGCAACAACAGTAAAAGAAAAGAAAAAGAAAAAGAAGGACATTATATGATAAAAGAATTAGTTTAACTGGAAAATATCGCAGTTCTAAATTCATATACACCTAACACTGGAGTTCCCAAATTTATAAAACAATTACTATTATACCTAAGAAATGAGATAGATGGCAACACAATAATAGTGGGGGACTTCAGTACTCCAGTGACAGAACTAGACAGGTCATCAAGACAGAAAGTCAACAAAGAAACAATGGACATAAACTCTACCCTAGAACAAATTGACTTAGCATGTATTTACAGAACATTCTACCCAGCGACTGCAGAACATACTTTTCTTTTCATTAGAATACAGAACATTATCCAAAGTAGACCATAGAATAGGTCACAAAGAAAATCTCAATATATTTAAGAAGATCACAATTATATCAAGTATCCTTAGATCACAGTTGAATAAAACAGGAAATTAACTTCAAAACGAACCCTCAAAACTATACAAATTTATAGTAAACAATCTACATTTTAATAATATTTGGATCAACAATAAAATCAAGATGAAAATTTAAAAATTCTCTGAAATGCACAATGATAGTGACATAATTTATCAAAACCTCTAGAATACAGCAAGAGCAATGTTAAGAGAAAGGTTCATTGGATTAAATGTCTACATCAAAAAGTCTCAAACAGCACAAATAGGCAATCTAAGCTCACACCTCAAGGAAATAGAGAAACAAGAAAAACCAAACTGAAACCCAGCAGAAGAAAATAAATAGCAAAGATCCAGACAGAACTACATGAAATTGAAATAAAAAAGAAATTACAATAGGTAAATGAAAGAAAAAGCAAGTTCCTTGAAGAGATAAACAAAAATTGATAGACCATTAGTGAGATTAACCAAGAAAAAAAGAGGGAAGATTCAAATAAGTTCAATTAGAAGTAAAATGAATGATATTGCATATGATACCACAGGAATACAAAATATCACCCAAAGCTATTATAAACACATTTATGCACACAAACTAAAAATCCTAAAAGAAGATTAATAAATTCTTGTAAATATGCAACCCTCCTTGATTAAGTCAGCAAGAAATAGAAATTCTGAAAAGACCAATAGCAGGTAGCAAGACTGAAACAGTGATTAAAATAAAAATTGTAAATAACAAAAGTCCAGGACCAGATGAATTCACAGCTGAATTCTATCAGACATTCCAAGAAGAATTGATACCAATATTACTGAAACTATTCCTAAAGGTAGAGAAAGAAGGAATCTTACCTATATTATTCTACGAAGCCAGTGTCATCCTAATATCAAAACCAGGAAAGAACATAAAAAATAAAACAACAGACTATTATCCATGATAAACACCAATGGCAAAATTCTCAACAAAATGCTAGCTAATCAAATCCAACAGCATATCACAAAGATAATACATCATGATCAAGTGGGTTTAATACCCTGCACCCCTGCAGGGATGCAGGGATCGTTTTGCATACTCATGTCAATAAATGTAATACATCACATAAACAACATAAGAAACAAAAATAATATTATTATGTCAATATATACTGAAAAAGCCTTTGAGAAAATCCGGCATTCAGAACCCTCAGAAAAATCGACATACAAGGAACATACCACAATGTAATAAAAGCCATCTATGACAAACCCACAGCCAACATTATATTGAACAGAGAGATGTTGCAAGCATTCTTCCTGAGAACTGGAACAATGCAATGATACCCACTCTCATCATTTCTATTCAACATAGTACTAGAAGTCCTAGTCAGAATAACCAAACAAAAGAAAGAAATAAAGGGCATCCAAATCAATACAGAAAATGTCAAACTGTCGCTGCTCACTTTTGATATGATCATATAACTAGAAAACCCTAAAACGTCATCCAAAAAGTTCCTAGAACTTATAAATGAATTCAGTAAAATTTCAGGATACAAAATTAATGTACACAAGTCAGCAGCACTGCTATACACCAACAACAACCAAGCTGAGAATGAAAACAAAAACACAACCCCTTTACAACAGCTGCAAAAAAAGTACTTAGAAGTATACCTAAACAAGGAGGTGAAAAACCTTTACAAAGAAAACTACAAAACACTGTGGAAAGAAATTATAGGCAGCAAAAACTAATAAAAGCACATTTTATGCTCATGATTGGGTAGAGTCAATATTGTAAAAATGACCGTACTGCCAAAAGCAATCTACAAGTTCAATGCAATTCCCATCTAATTACCAACACCGTTCTTCACAGAAGTAGAAGCAACAATTCTAAAATCCATATGAAACCATAAAAGAGCCTGAAAAGCCAAAGCAAGACGGAGCCAAGAAACAAATTTGGAGACATCACGTTACCTGGCTTCAAACAATACTATAAGGCTATAGTCCCCAAAACAGCATGATACTGGTATAAAAATAGGCACATAAACCAATGGAACTAAGCAGAGAACCCAGAAATAAAGGCAAATACAGCCAACTTATCTCTGACAAAGCAAATAAAATCATAAAGTGGGAAAAGAATACCCTTTCAACAAATGATGCTAGGATAATAGACAAGTCACATGTAGAAGAATAAAACTGGATTTTTATCTATCAATCACCTTATACAAAAGTCAACTCAAGATGAATCAAATACTTATATCTAAAACCTGAAACCATAAAAATTCTAGAAGACAGAAAATGTCCTTCTAGATATTGGCTTAGGCAAAGACTTCATGACCAAGAATTCAAAATCAAATGAAAGAAAAACAAAATTAAATAGATAAGACATAATTAAACTAAAAAACTTATGCTCATAAAATAAATCAGCAGAGTAAACAGACAACACACAGAGTGGGACAAAATCTTTTCAAACTATGCATACAACAAAAACTAATATCTAAAATATACAAGGAGCTAAAACAAATCAGCAATAAAAAAACATAATTTCATCAAAAAGTGAGCAAAGGACATAAGTAAACAATTCTAAAAAGAAGATATACAAATGGCCAGCAAACATATGAAAAAATAATGCTTAATATCACTAATAATCAGGGAACTGCAAATTGAAACCACAATATGATAGCATCTCACTCCTGCAAGAATAGCCATAACAAAAAAAAAGTTATATGTTGGCATGGATGTGGTTAAAACATAACACTTTTACACTGCTGGTGGAAATCTAGCCTAGTTCAACCAATATAAAAAACAGTATGAAGATTCCTTAGAGAACTAAATGTAGAACTATTATTTGATCCAGCAATTCTACATCTACTACTTGGTATCTACTTAGAGGAAAATAAGTCATTATATTTAAAAAGACATTTGCATATACATGCTTATAGCAGTAAAATTTGCAACTTCAAAAATATGAAACCAGCTTAACTGCCTACCAACTAATGAGTGAATAAAGAATATATATATATGTATACACACACACACACACACACATATATATATATGTATGTATGTGTGTGTATATATATATATATATATATATATATATATATATATATATATGTATTTATGTAAGGAACTGGAGACCCTTATTCTAAGTGAAGTAACTCAGGAATGGAAAACCAAATATTGTACATTCTCACTTATAAGTAGGAATTAAGCTATGGGGATGCAAATGCATAAGACAGATATAATGGACTTTGGAGACTCAGGGGTGAGAGTAGGATGAAGGTGAGAAAGAAAAGACTACACATTGGATACAGTGTACACTGCTCAGGTGACTAGTGCATTAAATCTTAGAAATCACCACTAAGGAACTTTTCCATGCAGTCAAAAACCACACGTCTCCCCGAACTTTTGAAATTAAAAAATTGATTTATCAACTGTACACAAGAGTACTGTACAAATATGTAAGGGAAAACTGAGTGTAGCATATGTAGATACTTTGTACCATCTTGACAACATCTCTGAAAATTTAAAATTCTTCAAAATAAAGTACATTTATTAAATAATTAAAATTGGTATATGTAAACAGTATCTTCTCAGTAAGCAAGTTAGATGCGAGTGAAATAAAGGCTTCAATCAAAAGGTAAACGTTAGTAGAATTAACTTTTAAAATGTGATTCAATTGTATGCTGTCAAAAAGAGACACACTTAGAAAAAAAAATTGGGGGGGGGGGGTAAAAATAGGTTGCATGTAAAAGGAGCAGAAAACTTACCAAGCACACATAAACTAAAAAACAGCTGAAGTGGCTGCACTAATATGGACAAAATACGCTTTAAGAAATAAAATTACATAGAGTCATAGGAAGGCGTTGAAAAGCGACGAAAGTTAATCACTGTAGAAGACATAAAAATTACATACTTACTTGGACCTAAAACAGAGTCCCAAAAATACATAACGTAAAATATGGTAAATTGAAGGAAGAAATAGATAATTTAACAATAATTGAAGACTTCAGTGTACCATTTTCCAGCAAGGAAAATAAAACCAGACAGATCAACAAAGAAATGGAATAATTAAATAACACTATAGTTCAACTCCTCATATGTAAAACACTCATTAGAAAACAGACATTCTTCTGAGGTGCAGAAGGAGCATTCTCTGCAATAGACATGAGGCAGGAAAATAGAGTCTAGAGGCAGGGAACATAAGGCCAATTAGCACTTCAGTTATAACAGAAAATATTCTTTACATAGGGTGTACTCCTAAATGACTTTGTAACTTTATCCTCTCCATTTATGTAGGGCATACCCTAAGTAACCAATGGAATCATCTAGAGGGTATTTAAATTCCCAAAAATTCTGTAAAGGGGCCCATAAGCCTTTATATTCGGGCCTGCTCCCACACTGTGGAGTGTACCTCCATTTTAAAATAAATCCATTCCTTCATTGCTTGCTTTGTTTGTGTTTTTTGACCACAGTGCAATCAAATTAGAACTCAGGATTAAGAAACTCACTCAAAACCACACAACTACATGGAAACTGAAAAACCTGCTTCTAAATGACTACTAGATAAATAACAAAATGAAGGTAGAAATAAAGATTTGCCTTGAGAACAATAAGAAGGAAGATGCGATTCCTCAAGGACCTAGAAATAGAAATTCCATTTGACCCAGCAATTCCATTACTGGGTATATATCCAAAGGATTATAAATCGTTCTACTATAAGGACACGTTCACACTAATGTTCATTGCGGCACTGTTTACAATAGCAAAGACCTG